>NW_007253860.1:233446-276992 GCF_000164805.1 Carlito syrichta | reverse complement strand
GCAGCTGATGTCTGGGGCAGGGCAGACGCCCCAACACACCCCCTCGCGCCTCCCCTCCTATTCAGCTTTAACTCCTGGAGCTCAAGCAGTGGGGCTCCTGCTCAGCTTTGAAATAAGGTGGGCGTGAGCTGAGAGAGAAGGAAGGAAAAGAAGGGGATGGTGGTGGGAGGGGGAGGCAAACAAATGGAGGAGGGCACAGGCGGTTGTGGGGGGAGGCTAGGCACCAAGAGAGGGGTCGCCTGGGTCTGAATGTGTCTCTGTGTTAGCCTTAAACTCTTCTCCCTTTTCGTATCAGGATCTTGGTCAACGTTAGGGCTTCTGACTCCCTCCCTCCACCTTCCCTACGGGGCAGGGCAGCCTGGGGTTGCAAGCGGTTAGTTCCTGATGCGTGTCTGGCTCTGACATGGCCCGGGCAAGTCGCGGCACCTCTGGGTGCCTCCTCCCTTGCCCGCTCTCCAGAGGGAACCTCCCCATTGTGAGGAGGAGGGTGCTCTCGGCTGGTGCCGGGAGGCAGGTTGAGGAACGGAGGGGGCGCCACGAAGAAAAATGTTTCCGCCCATCCCAACCACTCTAAAGGAGGACTGGTTTGGGGGTCTATTGTTTCGGTCCTACCAAGCCGGACTGGGCCTTCCCACGTGGTGTTGCTACCACCTGCTGGTTCTTCCAGGGAACACAGCCACCCCTTGCAGTCCCTCTGGCCCCTTTACTCCCGGTATCACCCTGTCCCATCTTGCTCTCTTACTTTTTGATTTATTCAGAGCCATGTTTACTAATGCAGTAGCTGCAAATGGACTGATCAAAACTAGTGCTTAAGGAGCAGTCAGAACCCGATGAAAATTGTGAAAGAGATCTATGAGCCAACAAGCACAATAAACAAAACAATGCAACTCTTAGGTGGCACCTGGGAGAACCCAACAGACTTTAATGAGTTGACTGAATAAGGATAGAAAGAAAGATAAAATCTAGTGAACTAGTGCCCACTTGGCCAGGGAGTTGTTTACTTTTAATGTCCAGAGTCG
Source organism: Carlito syrichta (assembly GCF_000164805.1). Taxonomy (NCBI): domain Eukaryota; kingdom Metazoa; phylum Chordata; class Mammalia; order Primates; family Tarsiidae; genus Carlito; species Carlito syrichta. The sequence goes on along the minus strand of NW_007253860.1, from coordinate 275,973 downwards.
ATTAATAAGCCTAATGTTTAGTGATTTTGTATTTGCACTCGTTAGTAACTCCCCTCGCATTGATGGGTCTAGCTATATTTTGTTTCTTCCCTTTGCTCTGAAACTCAAGTAGTAGAGGACTGTCTTCATTTTTAATCAATTATCTTTAATGCCTTCGTTTTCTTCACTTTTGTGAAGAAATCTGAATGTACATTGTTGTGGTATTATATAACTCATGATCAAAGATATATTAATAGCATGCCTTAGAAACCTATGGCTATATTAGAAAGTTAAAAAAAAAAAAAAAAAAAGCACATAACCAAATTATGTTAAAAGTATCCACAAAACCAAAACATAGATGTTACTTTATCAAACCCAGAAGTTTCCATTGTAATTTACAACACTATAGTAAAAATACCTATATTCCTTTCTGTTGTATGACATATCTCATATTAGGTGACTATAATATAAAATTAAGTTTTTGCTGCTCCAGGCTTATGTAATTATTTTTCTCTTGTTGATAAAATTTGAGAGGCATCTAGTTTTCAAAGACAGTGTCATTGTACTTAGGATTCAAAGAGGTTTAAATTTGTGATTTCAATCAGCCTTGTATCATAATCTCTTCTATGTGTTATTAAACCAATTTTAGTGGTAGGTGGATAGCACAGAATGTATTGTTAAATTATGCTGCAACCTGCAGCTATTAAAAAGCAAATAATGAATTCCTTTTTAATGTAGGACACAAATCTTTGCTATAATTTGTTCAGTGCCTGGCACACTTTAGGTACTTACAAGTGTTTTTAAATGAGTGAATTTTTTAAAAACCTCAATATTTAAACTTGTTCTTTGCTGGAGAGCAGGACCTAATAAAGTTTGTGGCTTACAGAATTCATTATCTCAGGCATACAAAAATCCATACTATAAATCTGAAGCCAAAAGTAGTTCCTGGTAGAAAGCTCCAGGTGGGGTGAGATGGCTCCTAGATTGGTTCGGCCTTTTCTTTTTTCTGAGTTTTTTTCTTCCTTCAGTTTGTCTCTCTTCAACATCTGTCACTCCCCTAGGATGTACAATTTTCTTCTTCTTTATTTCCCCTTAGAACAGCTAATGCAAGCTGATGTTATTATAAACAAAGAGCTTTACAAGTAATTTCAGTGATAAGAATTCTAGTAAAAAGCAATAAAGTAATCTCCTGAGTCCTCAGATTCTTATTCCAAAACATTAGTTATAGCTCCCAAGGCACGACCTCACAGGGTCCAGGCCCTTCACTGAACTGTCTTGAGGCCCCCACGGCCTCTAGGTGCAGTACTACTTCCCAAAAGCTAGAGTTTGGTCTGCAAACATTTTGCCAGTAAAGGCGTCAAATACCCATTTATACAACTAAACATCCCCTCTCTTTTTTTCTGTTCAGAAACATGCAGAGTATTCTAGAATTCTCCTACTGATTTGTTTGAAAGACAAGCCTAGATTGCAGCTGATTCGTAGACCAATGTGATGGATACCTGGATAGGGTCTTGAAAGTTTACCCATCATAGTCTTACATTTTGATATTACTTTAACAAGGCAATGATAACAAGGTATTCAGAGGTATTAGTGCACAGAAAGAGGATGGCTTTTCTCTCTGTTAGGGGTTGACTTCGGGTGTATGTAACAGAAAAGTTGTATAACAGCAGTTTAAACAAATGAGATAATACAGGAATACTATAAAGACTCCAGGTAAATAAGACTTTAACTTTAGGGTGAGGGCTTATTCTCAGGTTCTCAACATGTCAGTCAGAGCTCCAATTATAGTACCTGTGAATTTCAAGCAAGAAAAAGAAGGCAACAGGATTAAAGAGATACATCCAGCTGAGTTAGCACTGTTTAAAGAACCTTTCTGGAAGCCCTACCCAGTGACTTCTTATGTATTATTGACCAGGATAGTGTCTCATGACTGTTCCTACCTGCAGGAAACGTGGGAGATACATGCAGCACAAAATAAAATGAAAACTGTTAGTAAGAGGAGAAGAGAAGGAATATTAGATGGGCAACCCAGCAGCCTCTGCCACAAATGAGATAAAATGATCACAGCATTATACAACTTTTCCTGCAGTCAACAAATATGGAGGCTTTTTATAGTACATCCTTCCTAGTAGTTTCTCCCAGACCATCATCTTTACATATTTTTAATGCTTAAAGATGATTCTCAGGAAGTTAGTACAGTGAGTGGAAATGCTAGGAGCCTCCTCTCTAAAATAACTATGACACCATCTCAAAAGAAAAATATATCCTCTGTAGTTACTCAAATAAGCAAGAAGACTTGAAAACATTCTAGATTTTAATAAAATTTGGAGCAGTCCCCATTTGTAGAACAGGATTGATAAATGCTCCATACCACTCTCTGCTCCTTTCCTCGTCTGTAACTTTTCCACTCAGGTTCATGTAGGAGATGGGATGATTTATATAATGAGCAGATGGCCCCATAGTCTGCTCTTCCAGCCAAATGCAATCTTTTCCTCTAGCTCTGGTCCCAGATAGTGCTCTCTGAAAATACCTGCATCCCCCAAACATAAAGAAGGGTTTGCGTTTCTGTGAGATCTGCTTTCTACCTCCAAATGTGGCTGCAACATTTTCTGGTTCTCAGGCTCCGCATGTTTTTTTGTCTTCGATTATACTATACGTCTCTCTCTTCATTCAAATGGATTTTGAGAATTTATCTCATCAGAACTTTAAACATCACTAACAAAGGTGGAACAAGACAGCATTGCAAATGAGTAAACAGCAGCAACAAAACTTGAGAGTTTTTAAAAATCCAAGACAAAATGGAAAAGAATGAAGATGTAAGAGTTCAAAGAAAAGTCTTCACTTTATATTAATGAGTTGATAGCAAATGTGGAAGCTATTTTAAAAGACTAGGATTTTAAAAAAAAAAGAGTGGAAAAAGAGAAAAGAAAAACATAATAGCCAAAATAAAACCACAGCCATGCAGAAAACTGTCTTAAAACTCCAGGAAAAACAAACCAGTGAAATATAAGATAAGTCTGGAAGACATTCAAGATATGGACATTAAATAGCTTATTTTTAATAATAAAGAAGGCTAAAGTTCTGGAAAATATGATACAGAATTCTAACTTTAAAAATGACAATAGTACCAGAATAAGAGGAAAGATGAAATATACAAGAACAAAAGGTAAAATTAAAGAAATATATTTATTTTCATACCTGACACATATTAAGTACTTAAAATATTTATCAAATAATTGAATTAATGGAAAAAAGTCATGAGATGGCAAGTTTAGAGATTTTGTCATCTTCTAAGTAAAACTGATAAGCAGAAATTAGTGCTCAGATATATTCTGGTAAATGCTTTCCAGTCAGTACCTTATAAGTTTACACATACACACACACACACACACACACACACACACACACACACACACAGTTTGTTTGTAACAAGAGTTAAAGTCGAGGTACATTCGTATTTCTTCTCTGAGGTATTGACTAATGAGTTAAAAAGTAATACCTTCAGAGTTTTCATAATAAAAAATTGTCTAGCTTTTCAAAAGTCATTCTAACTCTCTTAGTTTCCCTAATATTGAGACTGAGAAGCTAAGTAATTGCTCTCCTAGCCTTTCTTACAATTAGTACTAAATACAAGACAATACTGGTTCACTCAAAGAAAATGGAATTCTGCTGGAGGCTCTTCTGAGGAAGTTTTTGGATTTCTGATAAAAAGACATATTTGACTTGTGTGGTCCTTTCTCCTCTGTCTTGCTTTGATATAAACAGTTAGGCATTGTACTGGTTTCCTGTGAAAGCAAAAAAGAGCTTAGTGGCTAAAAACACCACATATTTATTATCTTACAGTTCTGGAGGTCAGAGTCTGAAATAGGTCTCACTGGACTGAAACTATGGTGTTAACAGGGCTGTGTTCCTTTAGGAGTCACTAGGGAAAACTTGTTTCCTTGATTTTCCCAATGCAACTCTTAGAAGCCACCTTATTCCTTAGCTCACAGCCCTCTCCTCTATTTAAATCCAATGACATCAGGCTAAGTGCTTTTTCTGCAGCTATGCCCGATTCTCTTCTATCTCTTTCTTCCACTTTTAAGGATTTTGCGATTATATCCGGCTCACCCACATAATCCAGAATAATTTCCCAATCTCAAAGTTATCTGATTAGCAACTTCCATTCCCCTTTGCCATGCACACTAACATATTACCAGATCCTAAGGATTAGGATGTAGATACCTTTGGGACCATTGTTCAGCCTACTAGACAATGATAGCTGAAGTTACAGCACCTTGTTGACATCTGACCCAAAGCTAGCGACAGTACGCTCCTAGACTTCTTGTTACATGAGAAAATAAACACTTGTGATTGTGACTTTTGTTTCTTGCAGCTTTATGCATCTCAAATGTATATGGACTAAAATATTATCTCTTTAAGCAAGGGCTTATTATTTTCAAAAGGCAACATAAGGCCATTTTCAGATCTGTAGTTCTTAGGTTTGCCACTCACAGCCCTCTCCTCTATTTAAATCCAATAACATCAGGCTAAGTGCTTTTTCCTGTAGCTATGCCTGATTCTCTTCTGTCTCTTTCTTCCCAAGTTTTCCAGCAAGATGCACTACAAAATCTCCCAAGTTTTCCAGCAAGATGCACTACAAATGTACTCTGAACAATTAAGAGATGAATAAGCAATTGCATTCTTCATTAGGACAATTTTGATTGAGAAAAAATGGTTGTAATCACTTAAACTATCTAAAATTGTAGGATAAATAAAACACAAAATGAAAACCTGCAAATCATAAAGTAAGCCATTCAGAATAATTATGACAACAAAAGTAAAATATCAAATGTGAATATAAAAAGAAAGTCTCTTTTTAAAAGAATATTTAAAAATCCAGGTTAATACAAAGCAAGATATAAAAGAGAAATGGCAAAGATGAGGATGTCATCAGTGAAAAATTTTTTGACATCCATCAGAGGAAGTCAGTAGTTATTGTTGGCATAATTAGATAAAAAGAATTTTAATGTTCTAAGTAAGATAATCATATAAGATTATCTTAAAAATAGGGTGTTAACCCTAGAAGTCATAGATAAGAAATAAAAGCAAATGACCATAGTTCATTCATCCAAAAGCAAAATAGATAAAAGATAACAAGAAGACAAAATATAGAAAGCATAATTAAAGTGACAAATGCCAAACCAAGTACAAGGTCCTATGAATCATATTATTTCAGAAAAATTTCTATAGTAAGTCAACAGAATAAGTATATTATGAAATTTCTTCATGAAGCAGTAACAAAAAACGTCTTTCCCATTTTATAATATATGTAAATGAACCGTCGTCTATTGCATTTCTGGAAACATTTATATAAAAGAGGCACAATATTTTGGGGGAACTTGACCTAATTTTTCAAACAGCAGTGCAACCATCAGTGACAATACAAATTAATGCTGTTAAAATTGAATGTATAATTTTGAAATATTTAAACCATGAAGTTTAAATATATGTACACACATATGCACACACACATAATTAGAAGAAGAAAATTGCCATCCCTACCCTGTATCTACTTTTTTTCCCCCTTCTTTTCTCTTTCCTTTACCTTCACAACTCAAAAAAGACAGGAAGATTGTGTGACTTGTCTACAAAATTGTTTAGGCTCTTACAAACAATTACTTTGAAGTTCCATTTGAGTCTTTGTGCAGCTAAAGCATCAATTATGAAAATGTACATCACTTAGAAATGAGTCCACTTTTTATTTATTACAAACCTAAAAAGATGCAAAATGAAAGTGGGAGATGATTTTTAAAATCATGGTATACTCACATTCAAATTTCACAAAAATACAGACTTAAAATATTTAATTACTTTAAATGAAGACATGAAATTGCTTATTTCCATATTGGGAAATAGAGTAGATTCTTAACTGGATGTATTCCTTCATTCTGTTCAAAGTAGATTAATGAGGAAGAGAAACATGACAGATAATATAAAACCTTAAATATAATTAGTGTAAATTACAGAAATTTCCCAGGTTAACTCTCATTAAGCCACTATTGACAACACGAACTCCCCTTCCCTTCTTTCCCCCACAAATTTTTTAATTGCCTAGAGGAAGCTTTTCTAGTATCATTCTTCATAATAGCATAGATTACTAATTTTATTGTGGGCAAGGTGGGCCTTACTAATTGTTAGATAATTAGGTTCTTCCTCTTTTCTACGTTGTTCTGTACTCTTTATGAGAATTAATAGGTGGCCTTGTGAGTTGTGCTTTTCTGAATCACTGTTACCTGTTGGATACTAGAAGAAATAAGAAGTGGAGTATTTATGACTCACATTGGTTGCAAGAAGAATAGATTTAGTGTCACCCTACATTATGCTGCTGGAGAAACCAGACTCAAGTAAATAACTCAGAATCACCCCACAGAGACTTTAAATGCCAGATTAATTTAATTCCCGCTTATCTTTAAAATGCCAGCACTCAACCCAGAAACAAAACCTCACATATATGGTCAATTGATTTTTGACAAGTGTGCCAAAACGATTAATTGGAGAAACGATAATCTTTTCAACAAATGGTACTGGGAAAACTAGATATTCACACATAAAAATCTGAAGTTGGGTCCTTACCTTATACCATATACAAAAATTAACTCAGAATGAATCAAAAACCTAAACTTAAGAGCTAAAATTATATAAAACTCTTAGAAGAAAGCACTAGGGAAAATTTTCATTATATTGGAATTAGTAGCAATTTCATTGCTATAGTACCAATAGCATAGGCCACAAAAGAATAAGTAGATAAAGTGGACTTTATCAAAATAAAGAATTTATGTGCATCAAAAAACACTATTAAGAAAGCAAAAACACAATCTACAGAATGGGAGAAAATGTTTGCAAATAATATATTTGCTGAGGGATTAATACTCAGAATATACAACAAACTCCTAAAAGCAACACAACAAGAACACAACACAGTTCAAAAGTGGCAAAATAAAAACAAAAAAACTTGAATAGGCATTTCTCCAAAGTTGATATACAAATATCCGATAAGTATGTGAAAAGATGCTTATTAGTCATTATAGAAATGCAAATTAAAACCACGAGATACCACTTTACACCTACTAGGATAACTAGTGTAAAAAAAAAACCAACAAAGTAACAGGTGTTGGTGAGGATGTGGAGAAATTGGAACCCTTGTGTGTCGCTGGAGGGAATGTAAAATGGTTCAACTATTGTGGGAAACAATATGACGGTTCCTCAAAAAATTAAACACAGAATTGCCATACAATTTCGCAATTCTACTTCTAGGTATATATCCCAAAGAATTGAAAGCAAGGACTAGAACAGATGTTTGTATACCTATGTTCATAACAGCATTATTCACAATAGCCAGAAGGTGGGAGCAATCCAAGTGTCCATTAACAGGTAAATGGACAAACAAAATGTAGTATATAAATATGTTGAAATATTATTCAGCCATAAAAAGGAATGAAATTTTAATATGTGCTATAACATAAATGGACTTTGAAAACTTTTAGTAAATATATGTAGTAAAATAAGCCAGAGGCAGAAGGACAAATATTGTATAATTCTAGTTGTATGAATATCTTAGTCTGTTCAGCCTACTATAAGAAAATACCATGAACTGAGTTACTTATAAACAACAGGAATTTATTTCTCACAGTTTGGGAGGCTGAAAAGTCCAAGATCAAGACATCAGCATTCAGTGTCTCATAAGGGCCCAACTCCTGTTTTATAAATAGTTGGTTTTTTTGCTCATCCATATATGGCAGAATAAGAATCTCATGTATAAGGTCTCTGCCTTCAAGACTTAATTACCTTCCAAAGTCCCTACCTCCTAATACTATCATCTTGGGAGTTAGGATTTAACTTATAAAATTTTGGGGAGGGCACAAACATTTAGACCATAGAGATGAGGTACCAAGAATAAACTAATTCCTAGATATAGAAAACATAATAGAGGTTACCAGGGGGGCAGGATGAAGTGGAAATTATTGTTTTATGGGTACAGAATTTTTGTGGAGGATGATGAAAAAGTTTTGGGTGTGGATAGTAATGTTGGTTACATAACATTGCAAATTTGTTTAATGCCAGTGAATTGTGGTTAAAATGCTAAATATTAAGTTATATATATTTTACTACAATAAAAAAAAATATCAGTTCACAGCTTGCTGTTTCAGGGGAATCTTTGGAAGCCATATTATACTCACAGAAGACTAGGTTTTTCTTTCATCATGTATAATTGTAAATGTGCATTTTTTGTGCAGTTTTTGAGAAATCTTTTCCTTTCCCAGGACTGATGTTTCATAATGATTTCCAAGTCAAATTTGCTTATGTATTTCCCAGTAGTATCTATCCATTGAAATAATTCAGTCTAAAATTTTTTATTGAATTATTTTTTTTCAGTACTAAGGAGGGAAAATAAAATATAGTCTTGAGTAGCACATCCATTGCAATTATCTAAATCTTTTCTAGCCATGACATTTATAGAGTTGACTAATTTTAATAGTCCATTTAAAAAACATAATTTAGCAAATGTGGAATGACTAGGCCACACACAAACACAGATAGAGAAACAAGTCTAATTATTCTATTGTTACATCACATAATTATCCACAATCAAATTATGGATTGTAGAAGGGATAATTATTTCTAATGGTCTCCAAGAGCCATCATTTTCTTTAATTTGAATTTGGTAGGAATTGAGTGAGGTAGCTGATTATAAAGGGGCATAGCAACACATTCTGATTTTAGGTAATTCATTCTGAAGACTAATAATGATGGTAAGTTATCAAAGTTTCCTATGAGAATGTATATATCTTGTAATGGGCTTCAAGTAAGCCAACAGAGTGGAAAGTATTATGGACTTTTATGTCTTGTAATTAGAGAAAACTTTTTATACAATTGCTAATAGTTTAAGGGGTGAACAAAAGAAAGGGTGAGGCTTGCTTCTATTTTTATATTTCTTTTCTCATTCTAAACTAGAAGATTTAAGATTTTAAAATAGCTTCTTTGGTGAGTGCTATAAACTCTGAACACCTAGAAGAATATTGACAAAATTTTACTCTGTGGACATTTTTAAAAAACAATTATTTTTAGAGTCAAACACTTTTTAAAAAAAAAGTGGTGGTGGAGGGAGATGGTGATTTAACACTCCTAAAAATGAGAACTTTCTGTCTGTAGTCTACATTAATTATATTGAAGTTATTTTATTATGTGTCAAATTTCTATTCTGCTTAATTTGCTTTATTAGTAATAAATGTATTTTTCAGTTATGTCACTTATTTTTCCAAATGGAAACAAACAGTTCCATGTCTTTGTAAATAAATGATTAGGGCTTTTAAGACTGTTTTCGTTGGGACTCAGATAAGTATGATTATGACGTGTTCCTTTCTCCATGATTTAGGGTTTTTCCTTCTGTTAAATACCATTGAATAATTTCAACAGCAACCAAAAAAGACTGCTATGAAACTGGTTGGCAGAGAGATAAGCTGGTTTGAGACATTCAAGCAGTAGAAGTTAGTATAATGTGATAGCGAATATTGTTGGGGTTTTTTTCTCTTAGCGGCTGTTGGGGGGGAGGGGGAGGGGATTAACAGTAGCAAATATCTGTCTGGGGCTGGGAAAACACCTCTTATCAACAGGGTGTTTGAATGAAACGTAATTGTACACCTAACCCTTAACTGTACCCCACAAAACTATAATAAAAATACTGATTAATTATTAAAAAAAAAAAAAAAAAGAAAATTCTCCCCGGGGAGAGTTATTTTGTTTTGTTTGGGGGAAATGTTTTGGTAAGATTTTGGGACAAGGGAGATTGCAATGTGCATGCTTAAGTATTGCACAATGCTCTCAAATTGCCTTTAAAGTCTAGTGGCTAAGTCAGGTTGACTGTCACTTTTTTGGTGGGGAGTATGACTTGTTTATGTAAATGAGTGTATTTGTTTAGGCAGAGCTGAATTATTTTACAAATTAAAGAGTTGAGTCTTTAGGGTTTATGTTTAATTATTTTTAAAAATAGCAATTAGATGTAAATTTCAGAATACCAAAAAAGTGAGGGTAGTCAAAGGGGATCATACTTTCTTTTTTCTCAATAAAATTGTACTGATCAAAGGAGGTCTAGCTATCAGCTACACCACTTTGAGTCTTCAGACTTTATCAGTGATTCTGGTGGGGGCAGTGTGGGTGATGATAACAGAGGAGTTGTTGGTCTTAGAGATGGGTTTCCACAGGCTTGCTTCTATTCTCCCAACCAAGAGAGGACATATTATGACTATTGATGTTATTCTCCATGGAGCAGGATCCTGATGTATGCTTCTCCAGGTGCCTTGTGGGAAAATCCATTAGCAACGATTTTTGCCTTATTTAAGATATTAAATGGCAACTTTCTTTGTAATCAAGTAATAAAGCCAAAGCGTAAGCAAATAAGTTTCCTGAAGAAAGTATTGATAGATACAGCTCTTTTTCTTTCATTACAGACAGGCTTGTATCTTTAAAGAAAGAATTTGGTGACATGGGCAAGTTCTCTTTTGATAATTGTCATAATCTGTCACAATTAGTCATAATTATGGACCTCTATTTCTTTTCCCTAAAATGTCAAAAGCCACCATATGGCTTTGCCTGGAAAGTCACCTAGAGATTTTTTTGTGAGATCTGAGGTAGAAGGAGGAGCGTCTGGGGAAATAAAAAAAGACACAGTGAAGCTGGAAGCTATGAGGGGTTGTGGGGGGGGAGAGAGAGAGAGAGAGAGAGAGAGAGAGAGAGACAGAGAGAGACAGAGAGAGAGAAGCAGTGGGGAGGGATAGATTTCCAGGGGCGCAGGTGATTAGTTCTCCCTCTAGTACTCTCTGGTGTTTATAGTCATGGATAACTATATCACTTCCAGGTCAAGAAACTTAATGGACAAGTGTGTTTTATTTATTTATTTTTCTTTTATTCACTTGTTATACATGAATAGAAAGATCTCCAAAGTTACATTTAAAAAATGACAGATGGGAAAAAACAACAGCAACACCACCTTAGATTATGGATTATTACTCTTTGGAGAGTCATCGCCTGTCAAGCAGGAGCAACTATTTTGGACTCTACATGAGCAAGAAATAAACTTCTTCCATGGTTGTGCCATTATGTAGTTTGGAATTTACTTTTTACAGCAGCTAATGTTACCCTAAAGAATACACTCTGTTTGCAGATTGATATATGGAGAAAACAGATTGTTTATGTGAATGCAGGGGTCTGAGGTCAGGGATAGCAGTTATCTGAGTTGCATTAAGAAGCAGGGAGATTGAACAGAGGTTTGAGTTGGATCCACCTGAAACATAAAGCATTAACTACTATTCCGGGGCTCCTCCCAAAATGTGTACCGTGCAAAGCAGGGAGGAAAAGAAGGTATTAAATAACACAAAACATGATTGCCCCAGTCCCCTTGCTTCTGTAGCTAGTAAATGAGGTAAATTAATAATCATAGCTGCCATCTCTACCTCCTATTCCATTTCCCCTCTCATCTACCGCTACCTTAAAAGACAGAGTTCTTTTTTGATAGGATGAGTCAGATTTTCATTCCCAGAGAATCTGAGTCCTTGGTCCTTTGGATCCTGGCTTTACTGAGTTGCTGCTGTTTTCATTATCTAGGGATATTCAACAAGGGAATGCTGAGTGTTTCCTCAACATTGTTCTGCTGGTTGCCATTATGTAACCGTCACCAAATTTCCCATGGATGGTCGTGGAGATCAATCAAATCTGGGACTGCCTTTACTGCCTGTAGTTTTAGTAGCATGAGGAGTTCCAAATGTCAGAGGGCAGTCTTAGCTTTGCATTTCATAGAACCATGACTTTATTTCTTGGTGGAAAAATTTTTGCCTTGGACAGAAATAAGCATAATATGTGGGAAAAGAAACAAAACTGCTTAGGTGGTCTCTATAAGGTGTAATAGTATGAGGAGCTACTCCTATGTTTACTCTTTGTTTTCTGGTCCTGAATGTTCTTGCAATGAGAGGTAAAGTAATTCATTATGCACTAGGTTAGGGCATACTGTGGAACACTGCCTCAACTTCTCAGAAGGCTGGCTCCTAACTGTCCATTTTATTTTTCTGTTAAGCATGTTGCTTCTAGGCTGTTGGGCACATGATAAAACTAAACGTTCTATGGGCAGAAGTCTATTTCTGCATTTACAACACCATCAAGTATATTCTTTGGTCAGAGATGATGCCAAAATGATGAATAAGGCACGCAACAAGTTTAAGAATGATGAAACTGATGGAAACACTGTGGATGAAACTGATGGAAACACTGTGGCCAAGAAGGAAAAATTCCACTTGAGAATAGTACATATTTCTGTGAAATTAAGTTGGGGCTTCCTCATGCTAGAAGGGATTCAAAATAGTCAGGTTGCTGGGTGGTCTCCTCAAAACCCTGGGGAATAGTGCCATAATGGAGACTGATCACTAGCATCTGCTTTTGGCAGTGTTGACGACTTCTGATCAGCCTAGGTGAGGAAAGCCTATGTTGATGGGCCCTTGTATCACTTCTCTTTTGGAGCTAGTGTGCACATGGGCTCACTGAGCAAGCTCTCGGATGGAGTAACCCATTGACCTTCTCCCTAAGTTTATTCATCTTTCTTAGTGTGCTATTTCTTACAAAAATTTGTTTTCTTCCTTAAGATATTCTACTGGAATGCCCTTATTTTGTGTTCTAATTTGAATTACTTATTTCCTGGTCCTACTACAGAACTACCATCCAAAAGATTTCTTTTTATTGAATGTTGGGGTTTGTTTCATTGTATCTTAAATTTCCTGTCCTCGTCTTTTTAAAAAGATATTTTCAGAAGTTTATATTTTAATATACTTTACAGGAAAAACTCAATTTTTGCATATCTTAAAATGACTTTATTCTACCTTAAAGCCTGATTAATATTTTGATTGGGTATAGTATTTGAGGTGTAAAACATTTTCCTTTACAGCTTAACTAAAGGCTCAATTTCATTTACTTCTAGTAACTAATGTAGCTGGTATGAAGTCAGCTGCCAATCTGATTCACATTCATTCTAAGGTAACTAGTTTTATTTGTTTATCTGTAGTTTTTAGTTTTTCTTTTCTTTTTTTGAGAGACATTGGTTTATTAAAACTTGTGGGAAAGCACCAATGGTGGCAGGTGAAGATTCTGCACCTTGGGATAGTACAGGAAACAGCTTTATAATCAAGCAAGTTAATTATTGAAATTCCTATACAGTGTTTAAAGGTGTCTATATTACCTTTAGCTTTGCTTGGTCACCTGCATCTCATGACTCATTACTGAGAATATGCGATTATCAGTCAGAAACCAACCTTGGCCAGAGGCCACTCCCTGAGGGAAAGGGGAAAAAAGAAACCAGGTATAGGGGGAAACAGTCTATGTCCAGACAATACCTTACAATCAGACATAGTGTAGGCCTTTGAGTTTCTGCTCCTCTTCAAGGATAATAGAAATAATACTTCTTTATATTAAATACTTAACAGGAAATACCTTAAACTGCAAGGAAGTGCGTCATTGATTTTCTTCACTTACTTGATCTCCATTTGAGTATTAGTTCACATGAAATTGCATAAGCAAGTGTTTCTCTTCACTACACCTCTACAGTGTGAGATGTCTGACATAAAGGGTATAACTGGCCTATATAGCCACTCTTTGCCCAGTCCTCAGGTGTGGCCCTCTAGATTAAGTGCATGACTTTGAGCAAGGCAGCTCCTGTAGCTCAGGTCATACCCATTTCTTTTATCTTCGTTACTTTGAAATTTTACGACAATATTTTAAAAATATGTATCTATTTTTGCTTGCCTTTTCCCCCAATATTCTTTTATGTTTTTTGTTTGTGATTATATTTTTCCTAGCTTTTATCCTAAAATTTTTATTTAAGCAATAATTATTAACTTAATGAACTATTTATTATTCTTTGATTATTTTTCTAATAAATCAATATATTCCCAATTTTTCTAAAAAGAAAAAGAGAGTTGGAATAAAATTAGGGTTCTTGTCTTTTACCTAAATTATCTTTGTTTTTTCTGGGATCAATATTCTGTTTAATTACATTAGTATTTTTCTTTTATGCTACTATATTAGTTAAATTAATAAATGTTACCTGTTATTACAAATAATCCCAAAATTCTTAGTGCCTTAACTTAATGGAAGTTGTCTTTGTTTTGTCTTCTTCTCACATAAAGGCCAATGTATATCTTTCAGGTCAGATAGCTCTCCTGGGTAGTTTTTCTCTAAGAGATGACTTGGGGATATAAGACACCACTACCCAAGGATTCCCATTATTGGCATAAAAGTGAGAGAGAGAAGGAACACATGTAGAAGATTTTGTGGTTCTGGCTAAGTTTGATAGTAGCTTATATTTCTGCTCACGTTCCACTATTAAGAATTGGTCATCTGGCCCAATCTAGATGCAAGGAGACTGGAAAATATATAGTCTTTTTTTTTTTTTTTTTTACTCCCAAGAGCATGTTAAATAGTTTGCTAAAGCTATAGAATTGTCGCCACAGCTATTTGGGTTTTCTAAATCAAATATCTGTTGAGCTGACACTCAGTTGTCAAGTATGTTTATGCATTTTAAAATGTTGATTATTACTTGTAACTGACGAACATTTCTTCTGATAGTAATTTCTTTTTTTTTTTTTCTTTTTTGCATGAAAAGACTCTACAAGTTCTCTGTTTGTGGGTGTGGTGTGTGGACTGGAAGGCTCTACGCCAAGATAAGCAAGCTGGCAGCCTGTACTCTGTAGGCTGATAGTTTAATTCAGTTTCACTTCATAGTTGCTTTTCTTACACATACTCATATGTGTGATATTAAAAAAGGGGACCCTGACTCAGCAGCCATTGGATATAATGTAGTTCTTCAATCAGTTGTCTTGGGTTAAGTACTTTTTCATGCTTCGATTGCACCCCTAAGGCCTTAGGAAATACTGTGAAGTTGGCTCCACCTTACCTGCTGCTTTCTCCTTTACCTGTACCTGGCTGTGGCTCTCTCTACTCTGGTTTATATCACTTTGACCACAGCCACATCTAGTCTTTCAAAAATTCATAAAATGTTATTTTTTTAATATTCTTCTTTCAGTATTTAGCAATTTTATTAATTTCTTTCTTTTTTACTATAACATATTGGTTTTTTGAGTGAGGAGCGATAAATGAGTTTTTCTCAATTTATCATGTTAAACTTAAGTTTTTCACTTAGTAAAATATGATTTTCTATGCCACTATTATTATTTTTATATTATTAAATACTATTCTAAAATAAGTTTTGAAATATTAAAAAAATACATTTTATAATATACCATAACTTGCCAATGAATGGCAAGTTCATCGGTTGATTATTTAATTTATTCAGTATTGTTTTTCACAATTAAAAACAACTCTGCAATGGGCA
This sequence comes from Carlito syrichta, assembly GCF_000164805.1. Classification (NCBI taxonomy): domain Eukaryota; kingdom Metazoa; phylum Chordata; class Mammalia; order Primates; family Tarsiidae; genus Carlito; species Carlito syrichta. Next base: position 260,585 of record NW_007253860.1, on the reverse strand, counting down.
TTTTTGTACTTTGGGTATTAGATGTCTGATTATTTTTTTGGATCAAATTCCTTGAAGTAGAAATTGCTGACTCAAAGGATATTTACTTTTTTATGACTCTATATATGTATAGCAAGTTGCCCTCCAGAAATACCATGCTATCTTACAGGCCCATTGACTGTAGGTATTATCATTTTTAAAAATCTTTACCTATGTATTTATATGAGTAGTGCCTCTTAGTTTACTCAACTGTCAAATATGGTCTAGGTGTTGGACTATTCTTAAGTTTAAACATGCACCTCATATATGCCTATCATAAACTAAATACACAATAAATTTTGTTTTAAAAATGATAATTACTGTCGATATCTGCCTGGGGAAAGGGGGGCACACCTCATCGATAAGGGTACCTGCAATCTGAATATTTGTATACCTAGCCCTGAATTGTACCCCACAATTTTAAATAAAAATTAAAAGAGGGGAAAAAAGATAATTATTTTTTTTAAAGTACTGATTTGCTATCTCTCAGGTTTGTTGTGAGTGTTAAATTAGACAATGTTTGTAAAAATATACAGAAGTGGTATAAAAGTAATATACAAGGTGTTAAGTGTTATCCTCTCTCCTAACCCAGGCCTCTTGAATGCAAGTGTAACCTAAATCCCAAGACTCTAGCTACAGCACAGTGACAACAAGCAAATCATGTGGACAGCATCTGAGCTTCGGGGCAGGTGGTCTGACTGACCCATTACTGAGGAAGTTCAAAGAGACTAACAAAGGATTGACCTCAGGGGATTTACTTCCCCTTGGCCAAGCATTCAGATTTCCTTTTCATTACTGATTCAGCTGAGCATCTGTGTGAGCAATTTGTCCATAAGACTGCTGTCATCTTCTTCCTGTATACCATCCCTGTGGCTAAGTTATTTTCTGCTTACCCCCACTCCCACTGTGCCTGTATGTGAATATGACAAAGGTCCATAGAGGACACATTTCTGATTTACTCAAGAACTCTGGGGTTTTGATAACAAGCTGGCAGGAAGGAAGGGACGGGGGACTGAAAAGAATAAAGGAAAAAGAGCTAGGGTAATACTGTGGGTAGCTAAAGGGATAATCTTGGATATGAAAAGGTTAATATAAAATTATTAAAATGTTAGATCCAGAATTATAGGATAAAATAGAACTTGGGTTGAATAGGTGGGTTGATTATCCAAATGTGCTTCTGCCTTGACCTTTTTTTTTGTGAACTTTGGGATAAAATATTTACTAGATGAAGAATTTTACACGAATAGACTTTTTCCTTCTTCCTCTTCTATCTTTCTCCCTCTGATTTTCATGTCCTAGAGTATACCCCCGTCAGTTAAATGAAGCTATTGTTTTATGTTAATGTTCAACTCTTAAATACATTTGATTAGGAATAAGTGTCACTAGATCCACTAAAGGAGTCCTGTTTCCTGCTTTGTTTCCTACATCTGTGCCCAGAAATAAACTCTGAATATTCTCCATGTATTACTTTATGAAGTAAATGAGTCAAGCATGTGTCCAAACCAATGACATTATTTTTGAGTTTATCTCAATTAGGTTACATACTTTGCTGCTAGTAAGAGATATTAAATAATTATGGCAAAACTAGCCAAAAAAGAAAATAATACTTTTGTTGTTGTTATTCACATAAAAGAAGCCCAGAGTGAGGCAGTATTGAGCTGGTGAGAAGGCTGCAAGGTGGTTTTGGTAAGATAGAAATTTATTTTTCTTTCATGTAAAAGCCTGAATGTAAGTAGTTCAGGGTAGTTGTTGCAGCTATGTCATGATCTAGGACCCAGAACTTTCTATTTTGCTGTCCTTAGAGTACTAACAGCCCAAGATGGAGTGCAAACCATCCCACTCAGGTACCGAAAAGCAGAATAGAGGATGGGGAATAATAGACGCAGACTTTTTAGAACTGTCTGTGAAAGTTGCACACAACATTGGACCTTGCATCCCTTGACTAGAACTAAGTCAATGGCTATAAGCAAATCTGGATAAAAGCTGTTTGTTTTTTATTCCAAAGATCCCTGTATCCAACTAAATAATTTTTATTAGAGTAAAAGAAGTGGAGAACATATATTGGGAAACAACTATCATTTTTTACCACAATCAAATATTTTACTTGGTAGCAAGCATAAAAAATAAATTGAGGATATGATAAAATTAACTATTTTATGAAAAACAGAATTTTACTCCAGGAAAAAAATTAATAAAAGTTATACAAGAAGGTACCTATAATCATATCTGTATGACTTTACAGTGATCAATTATTTATGAAATTCTAATAACAAACATCATTTAATTTTTCAACTTTTGGAATCAACTTATAAACAAGGCATGAAAATACTCGATTATGCTACATAACATAATGTAAATATTGTCAGCCTTGACAATGTGAAAGTAAAAATGGAGATGAAAAATTTATTGCATGGAAGGAAATAAAAGAAACAAAGAAAAGGATTAGAGCACCGATATCATCATACTGAAGTCAAAAGATACTGTGGATTTTTAAAGGATCAAAGAAAAAAGATGCAAGGATGTGTGAAGTGTGAATATTGCTTGAAGGAGCAAAACTAATTAATAGAGAATCTTATTAATAATGATATAATTATGTAGGTGTATTGAGGCTTAGTTAGGAGAAGGGATAAGCAGACTAAATTATTTTCTATGAAGTCTATCTCACCACACACTGACCCCCTTCCCAGGGGGATAACATCCCATCATTCAATATGATGGTGGGGGTGGAGAGGATACCTCCGTGGACTGAGTAGATAGTTAAGAGTTTGTCTCTGGTGATCTTAGTAGATAATATGAAAGATACAGCAGAGAAGTAGATAAATAAATGAACAAATGAGTGGTCCTTAAGGCAGGAGAATTTAATCTGATCCAACAAACCATTTGAGCCACCTGTACTCCCAAAGTGACCTTTCAATTACTATTTGTTTTGCTATATGCTTTCTCTTCAGGAAAATATGTGCTGACTGAAGGGAACATCCCCAGAATCCATGGAAATTAAACTTTTAATTATTGAATTTTAAATTTATAAATGGGCATTCTAATTTATAAAGCAGCCTTTCCTTTGAACTTGAATAGCCCACGAGAAATGGGTCCATTCCTTCTGTGTTGGTACAAATTTATGAGCCTGAAAAACTGAGGACTGCAGTTTGGACCATGTTGACGTCCCTACGTCACCAAGCTAGGTAGTAAATGGAAAAATCGTTCTATCTAGATTTCATCATGGGAAAATTTTTTAGTGGTCAATAAGGCACCTGCAGATGTTCTTATTATATGTCTTTCTGTCATCTATGTAATGTTTTCTAAGGGAGTTAAAACCCTTACTCTGCTTTTGTAAGGCTGGGCTTCATTGAAGTTATCTTTTTCCTCTGTACTCCTTGGACATTTTGTGATCCCCCCTCATATGCTTCTTTATGTCCCAAGCTTCCTTCCAAAGATGAGTATTCTTCTTTGCTGTCCCTGCTCCAACTACTCCTTGCCTCAGGCTCTTAGGTCTTGGTTTTTGACTCCATGAACAATTGACTTTAATTCCTGACTCCGGAGGAAAATTGTTTTAAAAAAATCAAATCTCATTATTTTCACCCATAAGTGACCTTCCATTGTGGGAATTTATAAATCTATGAATACAGGATGAATTGGAAAAAATTACCTAGTCTGATGTTTCCTAACATTGTCAACTAAGGAGATATTTTTATTTTTTACATAAACATGCTTCAATGGCTCCAAAGGATAATTGTTTTATTTATTCAGTCTAGAAAAAAACACTTAATGCTTTGTTGTAATAATGTTCCGTTTTAAAAGCCAAATGTCCTCCCTCTTGCAGACCTTATTGACCAGTGCCACTCCTTTAATGAGACTCTTGTCATCACTCAATCTCCCTAAGTCTGCCATCCTTTCAGTTGGAACCTGCTCCCAAGGCCTGGCTTTTGCCTTTTGCCTATGTGGTTAGTCTTACTTGCACAAACAACTTTCTTTCTTTTCTTTTTCTTGTTTTTTATCTGTCCATATTTGGCACATCCTGATGGCATTTTATCTGGTCATATGTGTCCCAGAGGTTGCTAACTTATTTATCTATACATAGCACATCTCATGAGTTCTGCCCGTCTCACAATCTACTTGTCTCTGTACTTTGTTTCTTTATTCTCCTTACTTGTTTTCTTGTCTCCGTAACAGATTCTAACATTGTCAAATAGTAAGTCATGTACTTTGCAAGCATTTTTAATTCTCTCTTCCTTAGTTTTTTATGACATTGAATTTTTGAAGAATCTAGACCAGTTTTCCTGTACCAGATTCTTTCCTTAATCCTTATCTTCTGATCTTCTACTTTCCTCACACTTGAGGCATTAAGAGACAATATGTGAGTCCCTCTGACTTAGGGATTGTAACTCTTTCAGCCACGCCTCTGCTATTAGTGAAAATATGATGGAGCCTTCATCTCAGTATTTTTTCTTTTTAATAATAGCTTTCTTAAGCCTAAGTAATGGTCACACCTAGGGTTGTTATGAAACATATAGGAGCCAGCTCTCTTTCTCTCTTGAGAGCGCATGTGTGTGTCTGTATTTTCCATTTAGTGACACAGCGTTCTACTGTAGAGCTTGCTTCAGTTGTTTCACTATGGACCTGAGGGATGGATTAGAGGGGAAGGAGAAGAGGGAAACCTTATCACTGATATCTTATTGATTTCCTTATTCATTCATTAGAGGACTTTGCCTCACCTTAGTTCTGCCTGTCTTTCAAAATCTATAGGAAAGGGCAGAGCATTACTCCTCCAAAGACCATACCCAAGCTCTGGAGCGGGTAGGCTACTCTTAATTGTTCTTCATTTTGCTTTCCATCAAGCATTGGGTCATATTAAACATAATATCTATGCTTTTATGGGTATATAAATATTGTATATACATGTACTTCAAGTATGAATAGGTATTTTAATAAATAAAATCTCACAGACATCCTCAGAATACTATACAATATTGATTTTTTTACCACTGTGATCAAATGAAGAAATGGCCTCCTTAAGACACCTGTAACCTAAGAAAAAAAGTAGAAGTAGGTTCTACATGTCCCTGAACCCTCTTTGGACCCTGAGTATGTCTTTCACTGACTTTTAGTTACATCTTATACTTATTAAATCAGCTGGCATTCATTGGACAATGTTTCTCAAACTTTTTTTTTTCTTGGTGTAATTCTAATAGTCTGCTTTTCCTAGCTCTTTAATTCTATGTAATAACATCATGAATATCCTCTATCTGGGTCTCTCTCTCTCTTGCTCTCCTTCTTGCTCTCTCCTATGGTCCCTCTTGCTCTCGCTTTGTGTGTGTGTGTGTGTGTGTGTGTGTGTGTGTGTGTGTGTGTGTGTGTGTCATGTACGCGCATGTTTGTCGTATTCTGTTATAATTAGCTTGTCAAACAATTTGTTTCTCTGACTATGCCCTTAGGAATCTTGTTTTATTTCTGGAATCACAGAATCCCAGAGTTCAAAGAATAGCCCCATGTTGACTTAATAACACTCAATGAAATGCATTTAAAGAGATCTTATTGGTCATTGAGTCCAATCTTCCATTTACTGGTTGCTGATTCCATGTTCTAGAGCAGAGGTGCCCAACCCCTGGGCCATGGACCAGTACCGATTTGTAGAAGTTAGAACCAGGCCACACAGCAGGAGGGGAGCAGTGGGTGAGAGAGCCAGGCTTCATTTGTATATATCGCTGCTCCCCATCTCTCACATTTCTGCTTGAGCTCTGCATTTTGTCAGATAAGTGGCTGCATTAGAGTCTTATAGGAGCTCAATTTTATTGTGAACTGCGCATGTGAGGGATCTAGGTTGTGCGTTCTTTATGAGAATCTAGTGCCTGATGATCTGAGGTGGAACTGAAGTGGGGATACTAGCTCTGGGAAGCAGCTGCAAAAACAGATGAACATTAGCAGTGAGGTTTGACTGCACAGAGACCATAATAAATCAAGTGCTTGCAGACTTATATCAAAACCCTATCAGTGAGTGGCAAATGAGTTGATATACTTCAGTTCTGCAGGTGCATCTGGTGGCAGGGCTTTAAGTCAGAATCCAACACTTATTTTATCTACCTGAGGCCCGTGTAATATTTTAATTACCACTTTCTATCTGCACCTCTTTTTTAAAAAGATGGTGAGTTGTATAATTATTTCACTATATATTGCAATGTAATAATAACAGAAATGAGGTAAACAATAAATGTTATGCATTTGAATCATCCCCAAATCGTCCCTCCCCGCCTTCTGTGAAAAAATTGTCTTCCGTGAAACCGGTTCCTAATGCCAAAAAAGTTCTAGAGGAGGTTCTGAGTGCATTCACTGATTGTCCTGATATAGGAGGAGTCTCTCTGTCTAGAACAACATCTGACCATAGTAAATACTGGATAAATATTTATTATTATTTTGCACTTTGTTTCTATTGCATTAGATTTTTTCCTCATATTCCCTGATTTCTTCACAAATTTTTCTCTGAGAATTATTTGGTTTAGCTTAGAGACCCTTAGTCCCTAGAATCATTTGGGAATCCTGAAATTCTCAATTTCTGTGAAATTCCCATTGCCTTTCAAAAATTGAAAATTGTAAGACTGAAAATGAATTTGCTAAAAGAAAACCAGTTTTGTGTTTCTTTGTTCAGCACAAGAGGAAAACTAAGAGAAAATTTCACTTCTTGCCTCTCTCATCCTAGTTTTTTTTTTTTTGTTTTTTTTGTTTTTTTTTGGTGGTGGGTGTTGTTGTTGTTGTTTCTCTGTTCATGAGAGAAGCAAAAGCAAACATATACCCTGATACGGCACAGCACTACCATTGAGAGCCTTGATGTCAGACTCCCTGGGTTGGTAGCCTGGCTCAAGAACTTGCTAGTCTTATGACCATAGGCAGAACCATCTAACTCATCTATGCCTCAGCTTATATTATCACCCCCCCACTCCAGTCTGAGGAGTGGGGGTGATAATATAAGCATCTGCAGCACAGGGTTTTTTTCAGAATAAAGTTTTTAAGCATGTACAATACTAAGAACAATGCCTGAGGAACACGAAGCAGTAATAGATACTAGGGAAACTGCAACATCTCTGCACAGTGACCATGCAGATTTCTGCTGTTCTCACTATGTGTTGGGGAATAATACAGTGTATAGATTAAACACATAAGCTTTGTAGTCAGTCAGCATTAGATTGAACACAGATGCTGCCTGTGTGGTATGGCCCTGGGCAAGTAATTTAGTTTCTTCAAGTTTCAGTGCCCTTATTTTTTATTGTTGTCATTTCATTTTTTTGTTTTGTTTTGTTTTGAGTTTATTTTTTATTTACTGTAAAGACAACATCTTACTATGTTTTCTTGGCTAGTCTCTGACTGCTGGGCTCAGACAGTCCTCCCACCTTGGCCTCCTAAAGTGCTGGGGTTACTGGCTGAGCTACTGTGACTGGCCCTTATTTGTTAAATGGGACAAATAACAACTAGCTCTCAGGATTATAGAGCTTTACTTTAAGAGTGACAATGCATAAAATCAACTAGATTGCATCTGGATAACAGCAAGTACTCATAATATGTTATCTGTTAGAAAAAAAAATTATCCATTCCTTATACCCCTTTTTTGTGTGTCAGAGTCTTATTCTGTCGTCCAGGCTGGAGTGCAGTGGAACAATTACAGTTCACTGCAGCCTTGACCTCCTGGGCTCAGGTAATCCTTCTGCCTCAGCCTCCTCAAGTAGCTGGAACTACAAGGGCACACCACTATGCTCAGTAGCTGGTACTACAGGGAAGCACCACCATGTCCAGCTAATTTTTTTATTTTTTGTCTCACTATGTTGCCTAGGCTGATCTTGAACTCCTGGGCTCAAGCAATTCTCTCACCTCAACCTCTCAATGTGCTGGGATTACAGGTGTGAGTCAACGCTCCTGGTCCCTTAAATCTCTTTAATCCACTAATTTTAAAACTATTTTGAGACTTTCTTTGTTGTTTACTTTCAGTTTGCATATGAAGCTTATTGTTTTTCATAAGACACCTCCCTTAGTAATGAATTTTTTTCACCTTCCTTCTGTATCAACTTCCTTTAGTCAGAGACAATTCAATTATAATCTAGCACATAACTTTAAATTTTTTTAAATTTTTAAATTTAAAAAATTTTTATTTTAAAGATGTGGGATACAGTTCATGGTTAAGTATACAGATGTTCATTATGCAGTTACCCTGTTGAAGAGGTGTGCTCCCCTCCCCTGGCAGTTTCTCACTACTGCCAATTCCACCCTCAACTCCCCTAGCAATTTCCCACTATGGCCAATCCCTTTCTTATAGTATTATGACAATTGTTCAAGGTCTGCTTATGAGTGAGAATATGTGGTACTCAGTTCTTTGTTTCTGTGATAGATCACTCAGTGTTGCAGTCTCTAAGTCCATCCAACTTGCTGCGAAATTTATAATTTTGTCCTTTTTATGACTGTGTAATATTCCAAGGTGTATATGTACCACATTGTACCACATTTTTTAAATCCAGTCCTCTTTTGATGGGCAGCATGACTGGTTTCATGTTTTTGCTATTGTGAATAATGCTGCAATAAATATGCGTGTCGCACATAACTTTTAACAAAACAGCAAGGTTTTAAATGGAGATATAAAATGAAACTTCTCATTGCTATTAGTAACATAGTCATTAATAAACATATCTGACAGGTCAAGTAATTGTTGCTATTGGTGTGACTCATTACCATCCTCACATTTGGAATCTTGGGGCGTGTATATGAGAAAAAGTGTGTGTCTCTGTGTGTGTGTGTGTGTGTGTGTGTGTGTGTGTGTGTGTGTGTACACATACATTGGCCTCTTCCCTCTTGAACCTGATTTTCTCTCTTCGATATATCTTGCTCTGAGTGTGACAGCAACCAGACACCCTGGTTCTCATTCTGACTTTCCTCTGAAGGGCTCCCCTTTCTGCTGGCTGCCCAAGTGTTTCCTTTATCCCAGTTTATCACACTCAGAGCCAGTGTACCGGCTCTTTATCCTGGCTGTTTTGGCTTGGTTGCTATGAGCTGTCCTGTGGGTAGCACCCAATCTCATCCTGATGACATTATGCAATTAATGTCTGCTTTGTTGTGCATGCTGCTCTCTTTCCTGTCTCAATGTTTTTCTAGATTCACATCCTTGCCCATCTAAAACATGATTTTCCTCTTTCGATAGTATAACTCCTACTTTTCTTTTTCCATGAGAGCTTTCCAAAACCAACACTGAAGGAGGGGCGGGGACACTAGCTGTACTTTTGGCCATCTCTACCACCCTTTCTCTGCTCATCATTCTTTGAGGTCTTTGCCTTTCATGTCTACGGCCCTCTTGAAATCTATGATTTAGCATCGTCTGTTGACCCATTTTCATATCCAAAGATGATTCAGTAACTAATTCATTTTCTTTTCTCTGTTCTCTTCTGGCTTTTATTTATGGGGACAGACTATCCATTGAGTAAACCTTCAAGATGTTAGATCTTACAACACTTGGGCCAAACACTGAATGCCTTTATTTCACAAGACAGTTCCCTATCAATATTTTTTTTTCCAGTAGCTCCAATTCATATGTTTTCTTTCCTTCTCTTGGATCATTCATTCATGCCATTACTTCTGTTTCCTTTTCTTATTCACCCCATACTGGACCTCCCTCACTTTCTGTCAGTCTCAACTTCTCTGGCACTTTTTTTGATGCCATTTACAATAGATATTTACTATAGACTGAAGAAAAGGAGATTAAATTTGAGCATAATGACCTGAATTCTCTTATCTACCTGCTCAAATAAGTGAAATGGAGTGTGACTTGGTTCTATAATCAGTAGTTCTCAGTACATATTCTATGAATACATGTACCTAAAAAATATAAACACTGCAGATAAAGCAGAAGCTCTCTTGATACCTCCTTCTCCTCCTCTGTTTTCCAGAAATTACCACTATTATCAATCTTGTATGCATTTTCTTAGACCTTTTTATCTCTATACATTTGCATTCCCTACTAAAATACATGAAAATGTATAGTAGGCACTCAATTATTCTTGGTTAAATGAATGCATATCTGTATGTATGTGTGTGCACAAATATATAGATATATATACACATACAGTATATATATATATATATACACATATATACACATTAACAGCTTTGCATATGTGTTTGTGAATGTGTTTTGATGTGCCATGTTGCTTTGTACATATTACTTGACTTGCTTCTTTACTGAACAACATGTCTCGAGGATATTTCCATGTTACAACATATTGTTCTATTTAATTGATTTTAAATGCTACATTGTATTATATGCCATAGGTATTTATTTGTCCGTTTTTTTTTACTAATGGGGATTTCCTATATTTTGTTCTTTATAAACAATATTATAACAGAAATCCTGGCACAATTTTCTGCCTGATGTGCATACGTTTTTATGGAATTGTTTCTTTGAAGTAAATTGTTGAGTCAAATGTTATGTGCATGTTTAAAAACATTGCCAAATTTATCTCCACAAAGTCACTTGCAGTTTACTTTCGGTGTGTGTGAGTTTATTTCTCAATATGCTCACCAATATCAGTTCTTTTAATTATATCAATCTGATGGGTAAAATGGTGGGTTTTTAAAAATTATATTCCACTGATCATTAGATTAAGCATCTTTTTGTATGCTTATCGGCCTTATTCATTTTGAGTCTACCTTTTATATATTTTTCTTCTTTTCCTCCTATTTTAGAGGAAGAAATTTCTCTTTCTTAGTGTCCACAAATTAATTTTCTCATGCTTCTTTTGTTTCCTAAATATCTTTTCTCTCCAGTGTCTCCAATTTTTCTTTCTTACACATTTTTTCATCTCAGCTTTCAATATAATCAGATTACAGTTATGTTGGAATAAAAGACTTTATTCAACTCTGCCATTCCCTTTAACTCCCCTTATTTTCTCCACCTCTATACATATCAGATGAGTGCTTCACATCTGCTATTTTCACCTCTTCTAACCAATGAAATCAGTGATTTTACTGTCTTAATTTTACTGAACTTTTAAAACGTAGTCCAATCATATTTTTAAACATAGTCCTCTCTTAATTTCTAAGGCACCATCCCCTTTCTCTTCCTGCCTTTAGCACTGCTTTCTTTATTTTTCAAACTTTTCCCCCTCCTTTTGTCTAACATTGCAGATGTTCAGCATTTCTTGGTTTTGGACCTTTGTTCTCTTTTTTAAAAATTCATTTCTTTGGAGATCTCGTTTGTTCCAAATAAACAAATATTATACTTATATAGATGACCCCCATCCCAAGTCAGTACTACTCATCCTGATTAAAAATTACTGGTCCTAATTGAAAATCGTCTTTCATTTTTGCTTTTCCCCATTGAATTGGATCATTGTAACTTCACCACTTAGATTATCCTCCTCTCTCTCTCAAACCAATTCCTAATTCCATGTGGATAGAGACCTATTTTATCCACTAAACTCTTTGGTGATTCACTTTTAGTGAAGGGGGATTAGTGTGAGGGCAACATCATTAAGAATTAAACCTGTATAAAGAGAGGTGTTTATACAACTGCTTTCCAAGTGGGGCTGATCAGCAGATAGCATCACACTTTTGTTTTGCTGAATTGTCTGGGACTATAATGAGGATGGGAGTGGTTCTGGAATGAAAGAGGAGGAAAAATTTAGCTGGCATCTAGAACGGAAATCTGGCAAAAAGAACAGGTGTGTATAGAGGGATTTTATGAAACTTTGTCCTGCCACATGTACTATAAACTTTCTTAAGTGTCTCTATGGAAGATCTTCAGCACAAAACTTATTTCTTACTGATTGTGATGAATTATGATTAACTGATTAAAATGTGATAATAATTATGACACTCTTCTGCTTAAACATTCTCAGTGGTTTTCTATTGCTAGACACTGATTAAAAATAATTATTTTACAGGTTTATTAGGGTGTATTTGACAAACATATTTAAAATGTACAATGTGATAATTTTTGGCATATGTAAACACCTGGGAAAACACCATCAAAATAAAGGTAGTGACTTTATACATCACTTCCAAAAGTTTCCTGTGGTCCTTTATAACCTGGTCCCTCTCTTCACATTGTTCCTGATATGTTGTTACTACAGACTTCTTTGCATTTGCTAAAATTTTATATAAAGGAATTATAAAATATGGTACTCTTTTTTTGTTTCTCTACTTTTATTCATCATAATTATTTTGAGATTTATCCGTGTATTCATGTTATTTCCATTCTGTTTTATTGCTGAATAATTTTCTATTGTGTGTATCTATTACCATTTCTTTATCCACTGGTAGACAGTTGGGTTGTTTCCAATTTTGATTATTAAAAATAAAGTTGTTATGAATATTTGTGCTCTATGTGAACCTATGCCTTTGTTGCTGTTGTTGTTGTTCACATGACTAGAAGTAGAATTGTAGGTGGTTGTATAGTGAATTTTTTTTAGCTGTTTTATAAACTGGTTGTACAATTTTACATTTTCACAAGTAGTGTACAAAAGTTTTGTCACAGCTGGGTGCAGTGACTCACGCCTATAATCTCAGCACTTTAGGAGGCCAAGGTAAGAGGATTGCTCTTGGCAAGACCTCATCTCTACAATAAATCAAAAAATTAGCTGGGCCTAGTGGCACATGCCTGTACTTCCAGCTATTTGGAAGGCTGAGGTAGAAGGATCACCTGAGCCCAGCCACTCCAGCCTGAGCAACAGAGCAAGTCTCAAAAAAAAAAAAAAAAGAATTGTATTACCCTGCATTCTCACCAAACTTGAAAAACAGCATGATGAGTCTTTTTAATTTACCTACTAGACTTGTTTTGTAGAATACCTCATTTTTATGCACATGTCCCTAATGACTACTCATATTGAGACTTCTTCATGTCCTTATTTGCCATCCTAATATCTTTTGGGGTAAAGTATCTGTTCCAATCTTTTGTATACTTTTTCATTGAGTTGTTTCCCTATTATTGAGTTTAAGAATGCTTTTGTATTTTAGATACAATTTTTTATGAGGTATATTTTTTGTAAATATTTTTCCCAGTCTGTGGCTTGTCCTCTTAGTCCTTTAATAGTGTCCTTTCAACATCAAGTTTTAAATGTTGGTGAAATTCAGCTTAACTTTTTTCTTTTATAGTTCTGTTTAAGAATTACTAATAAGCCCAATATTGCTGAAGTTTTCTCTCATGTTTTCTTCTAGAACATTTATAATTTTCGCACATTTATTTAGATGTATGATACATTTTGAGTGAATTTGTGTTGGTATATAAAATAGGGATTAAGATTTATTATTATTATTATTTTGCATATAGCTAGTTAATTGCTCCAGAACCACTTACTGAAAAACTATTCTTTCTCCAATGAATTGCTTTTTCAGTTTTTTTGAAAGTCAATTGTTCAAATATTTGTTTAAATTTCTTATGGTAGACTCTGAAGACATTGATTTAAGAAATTTCATTTTCTAGTTTCAAATTCAAGAGATCTCCAAAACCAATCTTATGTTTAATGATTCACTAGAAGTAATTACAGAATTTTTTAAAAGTCACTGTTCTCATGGTTAGAGTTTATTACAGTGACTTAATACAGATTAAAGTTAGTCAAGGGAATAGATACATATAGCAGAGTTCAGGAGACACCAGGCATACAGCTTCCAGTTGTGTCCAGTAGAGTTATACAAACAGCATTCATTTTTCCCAGCAATAATGTGTGACAATATGCATAAAGTTTTGACAACCATGAAAGTTCATCTGAGTTTTGTTTTCAAGGCTCTTATTGGAAAGCTGGTCCAGAGGTTTTTACTGGGGACTGGACACATTTATATGCTGTGTGGCCCAAAGTCCTTAGTATAAATCACTGTTAGCATAGACTGTATGGCATGGCCCAATCCCCCATATAAACAAAGATAATGTCATCAAGCAGGACATTCCAAGGGCTTAGAAATTACTACAAAAAACCCGGGTGAAAGGGAAGACCAAAACTTTCTTTGGGCAAGGTCAAACCTTTACTGTATACTAATATAAGAATTTTAGTGCTGTAAGTTCCCCTCTATGATTTAGCTGCATTCTACAGTTTTTGACTTATTGGGTTTTCATTCTCATTTACTTCAAAATACTCTAAAATTCCTCCTTTGGTTTGTTCTTTGACCTATAAGTAGTTTATATTTTGTATTTAGTTTCCAAATATCTGGAGATTTTCTACTGTTGATTTCTAATATAATTCCTCTGGCGGGAGAGAACATAATTTGTACTACTTGATTATTTTTTTTAATAAGATCAGAAATAAAAGAAGATATTACAACTGATACCACAGAAATACAAAGAATGATAAGAGACTACTGTGAACAATTATACACCAACAATTGAATAACATAGCAGAAATGGATAAATTCCTAGACACACATAACCTCCCAAAACAGATTTGTGAAGGGAAAAAAAAATCCTGAACAGATCAATAATGAGTAAGGAGATTGAATTGATAATGAAATGTTTGCCATAAAAGAATAGCCTAAGACCTAATGGCTTCACTACTGGATTCTGCCAAACGTGCAAATAACTTATACCAATCCTTTTCAAACTCTTCCAAAAAATTGAAGAAGAGGAAATACTTTCAAGTTCATTTTATGAGGCCAGCATCACCCTGATACCAAAACCAGACAAGGATATCACAAAAAAGAAAATTACAGGTCAATTTTCCTGATGAATGTAGTTGTAAAAATTCTCAACAAAATACTAGCAAACTGAATTTACCATATTAAAGTGATCATACATTATGATCAACTGAGATTTACCCATGAGATGCAGTGATAGTTCAGCACATGCAAATTAATAAATACGATACACCACATTAACAGAATGAAGAACAAAATTATATGATCATCTCAACAGATGCAGAAAAAGCATTTGACAAAATTCAACATACTTTTGTGGTAAAAATTCTCAACAAATTGGGTATAGAAGGAGGTATTTTGACACAATACATATTATTTATTACATATTTGGAAGAGCCATTTTAAAGTCTTAGTCTTTTAATTGTGTCATCTGCCATTTATGGATTAATTTTTATCGACTGTTATTACTGCTGAGCATAGATACTTTTTCCAGAATTTTAGTATATGTAATGATTTATGACTGTATGCTCAACATGATAAAATTACCTTTTAAATTATCTGGATATTTTTTCTTTTCTTAAGGATTGCTGACCCTTATTCTAGTAGGGAATTAATTTACTTGCAGATCAACTTGTCTGCTTTTCCCTTTCCCAGGTTGTTTGAGTCCTACTCTAAATTATGGGCTCTCACCAGGCATGGTGATTCATGCCTGTAATCCCAGCACTTAAGGAGGCTAAGGCAAGAGGACTGCTTGAGCCCTGGAGCTTGAGACTAGCTTAGACAACATAGCAAGATCTCATCTTTGCAAAAAATAAAAAAATTAGCTGGGTATGGTGGCATGTGCCAGTAGTCCTAGCTACTTGGGAGCCTGAGGTAGAAGGAACACCTAAGCCCAGGAAGTCAAGGATGAAGTGAGCCATGATTGTGCCACTAAACTCCAGCCTGGGTGACAGAGTGAGACTCTAACTCAAAAAAAGAAAAAAAAAAGGACTTTCTAGGGTGTCTTTAAATGTTCCACATATTCAACAATGCTATTCTGATTGTTCAGAGCTATATATCCCTTGACCTTGGGCAAGCTCTGGTAATTATTCATATTAAGTTCACCAGTAGTTATAATTTCCCTGTATTTACTCTTTGCCTGGTCTTGTAAAGTTTCACCCTCCACATGCCAGCTTAGTATTTAGTCAAAGATTCAAGGAGACTTCTTGAATGAAAATTTCTGGGGCTCTTTCAATGCGTCGCCTCCTTTCTGAGTTATAGCCTCAACCCAGTGAGAATTTAAGGTTCCCATGCTCTGCTTGGGTTCCTTCTCTCTGTGTGGCAACCCAGAAAGTGCTGGGTAGAAAACTGAAATGAGTGATCAGAGTGTTCACCTCATTTCTTTCCTTTTTCTTATGTATCACAGCCTTGCATTGTCTATTGTTCAATATTAGAAAATGAATGTTTCATATATGTTGTTTTGTTTTCGTATTTATGATTGGAAGGTATAATGGGTTGAATTGTGTCCCCTCAGAAAAGATATGTAGACATATAAATCCCTAGTACGTCAGAACGTAACCATATTTGGAAATATCATCATTGCAAATGTGATTAGTGAAGATGAGGTCTTCTTGGACTACTATAAACTCCTAATACAACTGATGTCCTTGTAAAAAGACAGCCACATGAAGACAGAGACACACAAGGAAAATGCCACATGATGACAAAGACAGAATTTGGAGTTATATAGCTGAAAGCCAAAGAATGTAAAAAAACTGCCAGCAAACCACCATAAGTGAGGAATAGGCAAGGAAGAATTTTCTTCTAGATGTCAGAGACAGCATAGCTGTGATTTCAGACTTCTAGACTTCAGAACTGTAAGACAATACATTTTATTGTCTGAAGCCACCTGGTTTGTGGTACTTTATTATAGAAGCTCAAGGAAAATAATACAGAAGATGGGTTGGGTACAAGTTCCTCTATCTAACTGGAGCCTGAAGTTCCTAATTTCTTTTAGTACTTATTATCTGGACTTTCCCACCTTTTATCTCCCTCAACAGATAAGTTATTGGAAGGCAAGTATCTCATTTTATTTAATTTTTTGTTTTCCACAGCACTTATCTAACATTGAATTTTTTTTTTTTTTCCAAAGGAGTCTTTCAAATCCAGAGGGCAGGCCTTGAAGGGAGAGCAGACTGGCAGGACTGTGAAACCACTGCAAGCTGAGTTCTTTAGGTCTGTCCCAAGGAACAGGCTGCTCCCCGAGTTTGTCCAAACTGGAAGTTGAGGGGCAAACATCTCAAGTGGCACAGGAGGCTTGTGTTATAGAATCCACCTTGCCCAGACTTCTAATTTGACAGACAAGTGACCAAAATCCAGGGAGGCCGAGTGTCTAGCCATGACTCCACTGCTGGAATGGTTGTTTTCTGCTGTCAGATGGCACAACCAGAAGTTCCTGGGAAGGGAGAAAGTTCAGAGACAAGCCTGGCCCTGTGCAAATCTTAGCTTCTCGGTGACCCCGTGCTGTTCTGGGAGAGTCACATGAGTGTCTCGGTGCCTCTGCAGCCAGGAGTCTTCTCCGTTCTGTTGGGTCACCATCTTGGTTCATCCCAGCACCCACTCCAGGTGGAAACCCTCCACCGATCCCCGGGACACTCCACCCTGGGGAAATCCCAGGCAGCCTGGTAGCCTGCTCTGCCTCTCCCTTTCCCAGCCTTGAATGAATAAGAAAGACCAGCCTCACTCCTCAGAGCAGAAAGCTCCTACCTACCCACCTATAAGCCTTTCTAGAGGCAGAAGGATTTAAAACAGTTTAAAGAGCCATTCACAGCTCTGGGTTCCTGTCCACTTAGCATTAACCTTGAATTTTATACGCATGTAAGCTGGATATGAAATTCATGGGCTTCAAATGTGGGTGGAAAAATTGTAATTTCCTTTTCTACAACTAAAACAATTTTATATCTAGGCCCCTGTTTCATAGTTGTATAGGAGTTTCTACGACAATTCATGCTTTTCTCGTTTGCCCTTTCTCCCCCGTTAGTATCTAAATCCTTAGGTGGGGGTGTGTGTATGGGGGGGGGTATGAAGTATCAAGGCACTGTGAGGGTCTTTGGTCTTTTTCTTCAGAATTCCCATTTGCACCAGTTATCAGCCCCTATCCCCACTGATATCTGCTGCCTCTCAGTGTATCAATCTGTCTCTCAGTCTCTGCTGATCCATGATACTGTATCTTTCACATTACAACCAGGATGCCTCTTCAGGCTTGATGGCTTCTCTCAGTTAATCCGTTTCCATATGAATGAGAACATGGCTGCTCCTGATTTATCCTGAGATCTTTGGGAATTCTTGGAGACTACCCCAGGTCCCTCTGTTAAGATACATTTTAGAGCCATGTATTACTTTTCCATTGCTGCTATTACTATAGACTTAGTAGCTTAAAACAATAGAATTTGTTATCTTAAAGTTTTACAGTTCTGAAATCTGGCACAGATTTCATCCAGTTAAAATCAAGATTCCTTTATATGGGTTCTGACTTTTTTCAGTTTGGGAGGCCAACTTCATTCCTGGGCTCATGCCCCTTTCTATCTTCAGAGCTGGCAGCATTTCATCTCTCTTCCTACTTCCAAGACCACATCTCTTTCCCTCACAATCTTCTGCTTCCCTCTTCCATGTTTAAGGACCCTGAGATTGCTTGGGGCCTGTTTGAATAATTCAGACTATTCTCTCGATTTCAAAGTTGCCCAATTAGAAACCTTAACTCCCTTTTCAACCTTAATTCTCCTTTGCCACTTAACCTGACATATGCACAGGTTCTGGGGCTTAAAACTTAGACATCTCTAGGAGTGGTTATTCCTCTGACCACAAGGCATTCCTACTTACCAGTCTTTAATCAGTGTGACATGTGGGAACCTAGGACCTTGTTTATCTCATTCTGGAAATAAGTACAATTATCCTCTGCTATCAAAACTTTAGAGTTTCCAATCTTCCCTCTCTGCCTCTTTCTCATTCTTTCCTTGATGAGGACATGGATAAGCAGAGGGTAAGGTACAGCTCAGGAAAATCAAAAGTATCTCTTTGGCTGACTCCTCCCTGCTTATCAACCCAGGTAATTTTTGACTCTTCTGTTAAATAGACTCTACTAGAATCTTCCAAATCTAAAATATAGGGATAGATTTCAGTTTTAAAATTAAAAAAAGATGAATTAGCTCTTACTGCCATTCTTTTCATGTATAAAACTTTATCTTGCCAGTAGTGACTGGTTAAAAATCTAGTGTGGAAAAAGAAGCCCAAGATGGTAACAAAAGGATTTGAAAGGAGGCTTGCCAAACAATTGGGCACTTAACCTTTTTCTGCTCAGGAAAAGGGCAAGGGAGGAAAAGAGCAAAGTTCAAGCCAGCTTTCCATTAGCCAGCCTGGTGGGCACCTCATCTAGGCCAGACCCCTCTTGCTCAGAGATCTGCTGTCATAGGGTAGAGGGATCATGTCCCATTTACATCTCAATATATGAATGACTTAAATGATTGAATGAACAAGCAATATTGCAGATGGGGGTGGAGACTGAGGAGATTTTTCTTCTAAGGCATTAGCCATATGGAAGGAACTTCCAGCTACTGAGTTGTCACAATGATCAGGGAACCAGGAGCCAGCTAGTTACTCTGATCTGACTGATGTCTCTCTTCACCCTCCAATCTGCTGCACCATCTTTAAGGAAGAAGATTGCATTGCTGTCTCTGCATGGTAATGACACTGAGCTGATGCAACTGATGAGCTACAGCAGGTCTCACGGGCTATGCCGGTGTGAAAGACTGCCAGTCAAGTGAAAACATAATGTGGTCCCATTGAGAGCAAGAGCAATTTTCATTCTCTCTCCCTGTATCTCCTGCCACCTTCTGTCCACCCTACCTCCACGCCCATCCCCACTCAGGAGTAAATAAAAATTTCAGAACCAGCAATGAAGGAGAACAGAAATGAAAAGAAAGGGAGGAATAGGCAATGTGTGTACATGTTCATTTTAGGCTTAGTCCCTGCAATCCTGACATGCATAGATATTATATAGAGTCCTGTTAGGAGATTTATTAAAAATTGAGATTGAACAACTGTAGAACATCATTGCCTTCTTCTGTTGGCTATAGCTATTTTTCATATGTTTCAGATGTTCATTAAAAGCAAACTACATTTACCACTTATCATTTAAATAAATGTATAAGAGGACTAATTCCATTTAGAAAAGATAAAAAACAACTACCCCTACAAATACAGTGCATTCAAATGCAAACAAGAAAAATGTGTTACAGCTGAAGCTCTGTCAGAAACAAGAACCCCAACATTAACTTGGAATTGTGTTACTGCAGCATCAGTAACAATAACAAATATATTACATCACTAGACACTGATGAAATAGGAAAGCATTACAAATGCCTAATTTGCTTCAGGCTTATTTTTCCTGTTTGCCCACTTTTACTGCTTCCTTTCCTAGGTCCTCACCTTAAACCACTCCACCGCATCCAACCCAAATTGAATAATTGTTCCGAAAAGGAATCCTTCGGAATGCAGAGCATAGCAAAGACAGAGAGAAGAGCTTCCCAGGGCGTGTTGTCTGTCCTCCAGGCATCTTGGGATCCTGTGTATCATTTCAGCTGAATAGGATCATACCCACTGCCTACCAGATTCCTGTTCTTAGCTATTGTGAATCTGTAGCTTAGCAGTGTTGCTTGTGGCTCTGTAGTCCCTTCAGCCCCCGCCCTCCACTACTCCCATTGCAAATCTCCTAGTCTTTACTGTAGGCACAGATTTTCTTTTCTTTTTTTTTTTTTTTTGAGTTGGAGTCTCAAACTGTTGCCCAGACTGGAGTGCAGTGGCCGCTTCCGGCCACCGCAACCTCGACCTGCTGGGCTCCGGCGATCCTTCTGCCTCAGCCTTCCAAATAGCTGGAATTACAGGCATGTGCTACCATGCCTGGCTGATTTTTTGATTTAGTGTAGAGATGAGGTCTTGCTGCCCAGGCGGGTCTCGAACCTGCGGGCTCAGGCAATTCACTCACCTCAGCTTCCCAAGGCGCGGGATTACAGGCTGAGCCACCGAGCCCAGGTCAGACTTTCCATAGAGTCAAAAAAAAGCCAACACTTGTACAAATGACTGCAGTGTACCAGGAAAAAATGCATCTTTCAACCATTTGTAGGTATTATCATCATTATTTTAATTTTATAGATCAAAAAATTGAGGTTCAGTGTTTGTTGAGAGTTCCCAAGCCAACAAGAAACAGAGCTGTGATGTGAACTCAGATGCATTTGATTCCAAGGCTTCCTGATGTTTTTGCTACCTCTTGTTGCATTTAGAGGACAAACTGGATACAGGCAGGCCATTAGAGGCACATGGAAAACAGATTCCAACTTTGATACATTCAGTAGTCAATTTTGTCTGCCGGCTTCTCAATTCCAGTCTGCACTGGATGAAGACAACGCAGGCAACCCCTTGGTTGACTATTATAGCAGCTTCCTTCCCTCAGAACTAAGCATTTCTGTTTTGAATGCCCTCAAAGGCCTAAATCTCTTGAATCCTGATCTCCTTGTATCTTCTCTTCAGCTATCCAGATGATATGTCCTACTCTAGCTTCCACCTACAGATAGACTAAAATCCCTTTCCATCAACCTGCCAGCATCAGTTTTCTGATGGTTACAGAGACTTCTGATGTCTCCCTGGGGACCTAGAGACTTACCTCTTGCTTACAGGTAAATAATGAGTCATTTAATATATTTACATACCAGACATCAGCAGGATTGTGAGGAAGATAACAAATGCAGGATACAGCTGGTTCCCAGGGTAAGGGTGATTCACACTCAAGAAAAGACCAGACTCATTTTGGCAGCACATCTCCAAAAGGGAGGGGTGCGGCCACATTACTGGTCCAAGAGAGGAGGTGCCTCCCGGACTAACTGGAGAAAGGCTGGCTTGGACTATGCTCTGCTCTCTCCTTGCCCCTCTCCTGGGCACTTTCTTAGGTGGGTGTCCTCTTCTCTGGCAAGCCTCTCCAAATCTTCACCCTCATCCCAACCTTGTGAATGTGGAGTCTCAGTGGTTGGTGTGACTCTTGAGCACATTCCTCCAATTGCCTGGATGGATATGGGACTTTATTCTTAGGGGCTGGTGTGCTGAGTCTTGGTTATCTCTATCCTCCGGGAAGGAATTTGCTCTTTTGGTCTCTCCCCAGGCTCTGTGACACTTTGCACTCTTGGCTCTCCCAATTTACTTCCCGTGGTTGATTCCATGTGCCTGAGCCACAGAAGAGCTTGAACCACCTCTCTGGGGAAGGCAAGCCAGGCTGGGATGCTCCTCTCTAAATGTCCCTTTATACTTCCTACAGGGGTTGGAGCTCAGACCATTCATCAATGGCCAGCTACCATGGTGCAGCTTGTGGGCAGCCCGTTCTCTCTGGAGTGCATCGTGAAGGGGACATCAAGCCCCAACTTATACTGGTACCGGCAGTCTGCAGGGGGGTCCCTCCAGCTGCTCTTCTACTCCATCAGTGCTGACCAGATAGACTCTGAGGTGCCCCAGAACCTCTCCGCCTCCAGACCCCAAGATGGCCAGTTCATCTTGAGTTCTAAGAAGCTCCTCCTCAGTGATTCTGGCTTCTATCTCTGTGCCTGGAGTATCATACTGAGCTGGGTGGGGCAGACATCTGTGCAAAAACTCCACCCTCTCCTGAATCTAACCACCCTCACCAGGAGCCCTCACTTAAGGGAAGGGTGGAGGATATTTGTGATTGGGTTTCTGACTGGTAGCTGATGTGAGAATGGCTGAATCAAGCCATAATCCTACAAAAAACATCACTAAGTTCTTAGGTAGAACAAAAAATTGAATGTGTGCAGAGCCTGAGAATTGCCTAGACATAGTCAAGTTCCCAACATTTGGATGTCTGACCCTAGGTTGTCATTCTCCAACCCTCACAGTGTGCTCTATCTTGCCTGATGCTTTATGCTTCCAGATACCTGTTGGTGTATATTGAGGAGGGCGTTTGTGCATATGTGGCTGAAAAAAGTAGAGTACACCTGTGACAGGATGCGGCTTGGTAAATGAACGAGAGGATGCTAACTCAGGTTACTTAACTGGCTAATTTCATCACCTGGAGAGTCTCCTGTCATTGCTTTTTCTGCTGAGACTGGAAATTTTGTGGTGGTTTGGGCCTGAGGCTTTGAGCCAGGGAAGGGGCGAGATGTTCAGGAGACTGTTCTCATTCAGGGTGGAAATATGACTTTGTTGGTATAAGAAACATATACTTAGAAATTTCAGTGAATATTTTGGACTTTAAAAAATGTCCTGAGCCGGGCTCGGGGGCTCAGCCTGTAATCCTGCGCCTTTGGGAGGCTGAGGTGAGTGGATTGCCTGAGCCTGTGGGTTTGAGACCCGCCTGGGCAGCGAAACCTCATCTCTACAAAAAATCAGCTGGACATGGTAGCGCATGCCTGTAATTCTGGCTACTTGGAAGGCTGAGGGGGAAGGATAGCCGGAGCCCAGCAAGTCGAGGCTGCGGTGGCCGGGAGCGGCCACTGCACTCCAGTCTGGGCGACAGAGTGAGACTCCAACTCGAAAAAAAAAATGTCCTGTTGTACTCTCTTCCATTCCTTCTCCTGTAGCCCAGAAGGAACAGAGGAACAGATGGTGATCCAAGAGATATACAAGACTGAGAATAAAGAAAAAGGCTGTGTGTGTAGCAGTAGAGTCCTAAAAAAGAGAAACTGCTTGGATGGAAATGAGGGAGAGGAAAGGGCTGATGTGGATGGCTGAGAAGAGGTGCTATGGTTACCTTGGCAACCTGGCTTCCATTCTCATCCCTCATCCCTCCCTAGTCCTCCTTATTCTTAAAAAGGGTGTTCTTCTAATGTTTCTTCTCCTCCACCAGGGGGCACAAGAACTCTGTTCCTGGCATCACTTAATCTAGGACATCCGGATGTGTTTATTTCCAGCAGCATTTAATCTGAAGAAGGAAACCTGAGACAGAGACGCCTCGCGATCAAGAGAGCGTGCAATGACATCCAAGGGTCTCTATTGCACTTTAAGGATTAAATATGTATTAAGCAACTATTGTGTGTTGGACACAGTGAGTCATCCCCATTAACAAGAAAAATGAAGTATACTCAAGATGGTGCTGGGCAGAGTCACCGCATGATTTAATCAAAACACTTGATTTTTTGAGTCTAAATTTACTAATTGTTATGTCCTTGAGCTAGTTATTTAATCTCTCTAGATTTAATTTTCCTTACCTGTAAAACTTGCCTTATTGAATTGTTAAGTGTATTAAATGAGAAGGTGTTTATATTACAGGGTCTAATTTTCAATAGACATTGTCCTCCTCTCTTTAAGCTTGTAAGATTTTTTTTATTACAACTTACCCAAGAGAAAGACTTGTTTTAAAAGTTTTAAATTATAAACCACAAGAATGTAGTAAATATTTTTAAATGGTGAATATACTTGAATGGCAAAACCATGAAATTTGTACTTACATTGTGCCTATTCAGATATTGATTATCAGTCTTTTCTGTTGGGGCTTTAGGCAGCTTCAGAATCCTTAACAGAAAACATCCAGGCAATCAGTACTAGTCGAGTGGAATTGGTAAGAGACTTGAGGCAGAAAAGTTCTAGAAAACTTCACAAAGGAGAAAAAATTTTCTCTAGGGTTAGCTTTTTAGGAGGCTATTATTTAGATAAGCAAAATGACATTCTGAGCAGGAATAACATCCTGGCAGTTTGTGTAGAAATGTGCAGGTCTCAGCAAATACTGTGGGTTCTGGAAAAGCAGTGAGAACAAAGTCCTGATCATAGCACAGGGTGCACTAGAGACAGGTAAGCATTGATAGGTAAGGTGAGGCTCATGGTGGAGGGGTTTGAAAGACATCTAAATTCATCAAAACAAGTTCATATCCTTCCTGTTTTTTGCCCCTATTCATGCATAGAAATCTTACTCCCATCGCATCTAGGGCTCAGAAATCCACAGTCATTGTAGTTTCAGGGGACAAAGGAAACTAGCTCAGGATGGCGGATCCTGCTCAGATATGACGTCTCTTGCCAGGAATGCATCAACCTCATTTGCCCCTTCAGTCAGATGAGGCTGTCTCTTTTCTAGGAGAGCTTCCAGGACTCCAATCTTGGCTCTGATTTTGTAGATGTGCCAGGACGACTATTTCCCCACATCTCATTCCTGGGCCACTTGCACCTGGATGATCTAGGACCACACGCTGGTGGCTAGAGGCACTCTCCTCAAGACACGTCACACAGATCTCAGCCACCCATAGGATTCATGGGGAGACCCCCCTGGGGCCTTTAGACAGCTTGAGGAAGACAGGAAATGCCCAGGGTTGAGAAGCTGGTGGCACTGAAATGGGGCCACTTAATATTTGTTCCCAGTATTTTATAGTTTGGGTTGAACATGCTATAGCTCCTTGAACTTCTGCAAAGCAAGTTTGACCTACTATATACCCAGTTATTGGGGGTTTCCACTTCTCTGGTTTTTTTTATTCTCTCCTACATTATGTTCTTCCTCATCCTCTTACCCACATGAGTTAGAAAATATCCATCACACAAGCCTTACAGGCCTTAGCAACTGGAGGATGAAACCGAAAGAAACCTAGTCTGTGCAGTGCACAGACACCCTCTCAAATACCCAGAGACTGTCCGTTTGCAGTCTGTTGATTTTCTAGGACTCCCTTTCCTGTGACTCATTAACACCTCTCATTACATGAGTAGAAGGAAGTGGGAAGGAAGTGGGAAGCCAGCGGTGGCGGGAGTTTGGGGGCCAGGTGGGAGAAGAGAGTTGCCTAAGTGATGTGGGATCAGAAAGGACCCCAATTGGGTCATGGCAGTTATTGCAGCTGTTTTCTCATTCCCTACCGTCTCCATGGTGCCCACAGCAGCCTCTGATCTTGTGAATAACCTCCATCAGGTGTAAAAGACATATTGGGGGCAGGGGTTTTACAGCAATACCTAGATTCCCCTCTAGAGACCCTGTTCTCTCCCCCTTGTTCTATTTCCATTGCCAGGGTGCTGACCAGAGGCTGAGGTAGGCAGAGCAGCATGGGGTGTGCAGGATGTGGTGAGTGTGGTTCTCCTGATACTCAGAAGGTGGGTGGGGGGAGCTACTTTCACAGGCACCCCAGATGCAGGACCTGGTAAATGTCAAGCCACATCCTGTTGTGACTCCCTGAGATGGAGCTAGGGCTGTTGTTCCTTGGTGCTGATGTTACTCAGAGATAAACAGCCCGGCAGCCCCACTGGCTCAGCCGAACTCGCATCTTCGCCCAAGTTGTCTGCTGCAACCTAAAAGACCCCAGCCTCGATCTCACTACTTCCTGACTTTTGATTCATGGTCATTCTCCATTTTAACACTACTTTCGTCTTCTCATTCACAGCCCTAGACCTTGTTCCTGGAGGAGAGCCAGGGAACAGGTGTCAGGGCTTCAGGTGCCACTTGTTAACCATGGGACTCCGGGGTCAGTGCTGTCTTCTTATACCATCAGACTCCCTCTGAGACTGTGGTGTCACAGATGTGTGTAATGTGGGGCTGCAAACAGATTAGCTTCCCTGAGTTAACATTCTCTTGATTCTTCGGGGCCTGCAGCCTTTGAATCACTGACTCATGAAGAGTAGAGTTTGAAGATTCCTTAGATATCATTTTACCTAATCTCCTCTTATCACGGAGGAGCATATAGAAGCCCAGAGAATAAAAATAAGTTGTTCAAGGCCATGTAGGTGAGTACAGGGGGAGTACCAGAAGCTAATTCTCTGTGTTTTAGCAACTCCTGGACTTCAGGCAATGCTTGAAGGGAATGTGGGCTCTATATTGAGCCTTGACCTTGCTCTCAATTTCATGAATCATTTGTATAAGAATAAATGAAGCAAATGATCATATCTGAGATGGTGTGAGGATGAAAGGATACATGTGAGGAATTTGAATCCTGCAAAAACTAGATAGGCTTGAGAGATGAGCTGAAGAAACAGGATACAATTAAACAAGTATGCCCTCCCCCTCCCCCACCAAAGAGAGAAAACAAACTGTGTGAACACAGGAAGGGGAGCATGTGACTCACAAGAAGTCTTTGTGAAAAACACCCAGGTTTTGAGTCAAAAGCGGGCTTTAAAAGTCAATGGGGTGATGTGGGTACAAAAAATCGAAAAATTGACCTAATGAAACCAACATATAAGATACTGATAACAAGAAGGTAAAGCTCCCTCCTTATGTGTGTAGATCAGAACCCACCCAGTGTTTTATCCTATCCTGAACAACAACACACCTTTAGAAAGACAGAAGGTAAAAACAAACTTAAATGTCTTCAGAAGAGAGTAAGTTGGCTGTGGAGACTACAAAGTGCTCTGAACTATGCCATATGAGAACAAAATTAGAGAACTTAAATATTTATCCTGAAAAAAAACTTAAGGCTAATAGTAATTATAATAAAAATGAATATTTATTGGTACTGTTCTAAGCGAATTATTTGCAGTTTGGGTTAAATAATCGCTGGAAACTGCCTTATGAAGTCAGGGTTGTGACTGAGCTCATTTT
>NW_007253860.1:194431-233426 GCF_000164805.1 Carlito syrichta | reverse complement strand
TTCCAGCTACTCAGAAGGCTGAGGCGGAAGGATCGCCAGAGCCCAGCAGGTCGAGAGTGCGGTGGTCGTGAGCGTCCACTGCACTCCAGTCTGGGCGACAGAGTGAGACTCCAACTCAAAAAAAAAAAAACAAAACAAAAAAAAAAACTTAAGGCTAATAGTAATTATAATAAAAATGAATATTTATTGGTACTGTTCTAAGAGATTTATTTGCAGTTTGGGTTAAATAAGATGAAACTGCCTTAT
The DNA here is from genome assembly GCF_000164805.1 of Carlito syrichta. Taxonomy (NCBI): domain Eukaryota; kingdom Metazoa; phylum Chordata; class Mammalia; order Primates; family Tarsiidae; genus Carlito; species Carlito syrichta. Next base: position 233,180 of record NW_007253860.1, on the reverse strand, counting down.
GAAGTCAGGGTTGTGACTGAGCTCATTTTACAGAAAGGAAAGCTAAATCTCAGAGGTGGTCATTTGAACAAGGTTGCATAGTTGGTAAATGGCAAAACTAGGACTTAAACTCATATATCTTTGCTTTAAAGTCTATATTGTTTGCTATGATAATGTTTTCATCTACCTCCTACATGCTTTTTCCACTCTGCAAACTCAAGTTTGCAAAGGTTCTAATTATTGTCTCTCATAGATGTGCACAATTTTTTTTCCCTAAAGGTGGGCTCCTAGCTGTTTTACAAAGGGCTCTAATAGAAGTATTGTAGCAGGAAAAATAGAGAGATCGTGACACTGAGACTATTACAGGAAGTGGCACTTTATTACGCTGGCTAGCACAGCTGGCCGAGAATTTCATGTATTCAAATCGAGCTCGAGGGCCCCAGAACAGGAGACGTGGGGTCTTATACTCTCATTTAGGTAAGGGAGGGGGGTCATGTTGAGTGATTACATACTTCCTTTGGACTCTTACAAGTTGTACTCAGCAAAATCAGATTTTTCAAAGAACAAATGGTCTCCAGGAACTGCAGGGTTGTAAACCTTCAACTTCAGAAGGGGAGTTTTTGGATTAGTCTGTGAATTAGCCACTCTTTTTGCATAGCCATTAAATGGCTAGTCTTTGGGCCATTTGGCCTTTCCCAAACAAAACCTGCCTGGCGCCCTGGCGGGTCTTTAAAGTTGCAACTTGCCTTTCAAAAGGAAATACCTTTAACTGCTATCAACTCCTTTCCTGCCCTGGGCTAGTGATTGCCATGAGGCCAACTGCTGATCCTGAACCAGCTACATGTTTCTGTTTATTCATTCAATCATAGAAGAAATATATTTGACCATTTGCCGCATCCTGCCACAGTATGGCTATGATTAATGAGGAGTGCTACCTGAGATTTATGGTTGCTTAACATAAGACAGACTTCTTCATAGAGCTGCCCAGTGGTGAACTGTCCTACTCAGACAGGTGGAGAATTCTTTGTCCCAGAACAGCTTAAGCATGCCTGTGGGCAATGCGAGACTCTGATATTTTGCTTCCTTACCACTCCAAGTGTCTGAGATTCCAAGATCTAATCAAAACAGTCCCACTGTAGAGTGAGGTTGCAGAGGATCATATCAAAATTGCTGGGATGGCCTATGACTTGGGTGGGAGAGGTAGCACCCAGAATTACTCACAGGTTACTATTTAAAAACTCACTTGCTTATATCAGCAGTGAGTTCAGTCAGGATGTGCTAGGGGTCTGGACCCACAGGAAGCTCTGGAATGCATTTCCCTGTCCAGACTACTCCTCATACTCATAGAGGACAGCTGAGATCAGTTGCAGAGCAGCTGATGAAACTTCTTTGGAAATTGTCACAACTGTGGGTTCATTTTCAGCTCCTATCTGCTGACCTAAAGATGCCATTCAGTTAACTGTAGCATCCCATATTCCCCAAGGATCTCTCCTAGGATTCTATGTGCAACATGATAGAGACAACAGAGAAAGACGTCTAGTTGGGACTATAGGAGAGGGGTATGGTGAATGGAAAATCTCTTGTCTGTTGGAAGGAGATGATTCAGGGTAAGACCAAGTACTGTCACAATAAATCTTAAGGAGAGGTGGGTGGTGTTACAGAACCCAGAGACTTCAAATCCAGAAACACAGAGAGCAAGAAAAGAAAGGCTTCCAGAAGGGAGGGGAGGATATTCAGTCCTAGATTGGGACAGGGAATGCCTTGTGTTCAAGGCTCAGATGGGGTGGGCAAAGTCTCAGATTATAGGATTCTAAGGCCTAGAAATCACCTTTCTGGAAATGACAGGAGTTTGCCACAAGCAATGGGAATGAACTGTAATTAAAATTGTTGACCAGGCTTTATGCCATTCTATACTGTGAGTCTTCTTATACGGCATAGGGTAATTTCCACTGATGTGGTGAGAGTGAACTTGGTGATGAGAATATAAGAAGAAATCACTAGGAGAGCAAAAGACAGATTCTTCCAGGTTAGCAGCAAAGATGAGTTTACTGGTAGATTTTATCCATTCCCGTGATCTCTTTCTGTCAGCATCTCCCAACACCCCTAAATAAAAATACATCTTGGTACAAACACGTTTTTGTTTTCACATATAGCTTCCAGAGGTCTCTAAGCACCAGCACCAGCCTTCTATTCCCACATCCATCCTTAACCAGAGTGATTTGACAAAGTTTCTCCTATCTAGGACATTTGGGGCTGTGTGATGGTTAGGGGCTGAGGTCAGTCTGGCTACTCCTCTCCTCTCTGGGTCACTACTGAAGAAAAATGGGGAAATGACTCAGAAGGAAATGGAGATATCAGTATCTATTAGGATCTATTACCTTTATCTCCACTCTTTTGTTCTACCATCCCCTTTCTTTCTTCTCTCCCTTACTCTTCCCTAATCACTCCCTTAAGAGTGAAAAAGCCTTTGTCTCTTGTATGGTCCCAGCAGCTCCCCAACATTAGTAGCCCAGCAATGAGCTGTGTAGTAGGACAAGCTCTATGTATACAGGAACTGGTAGGAAACTTTTTCTTCCAGGCTAGTGACAGTGACTTGAGTTCTGGTATTCCTGCAGGAATCCCATTCCTCTCTCTGGAAAGTTCCATTACTACATGAGCAGTTGGATGCTCTCTTCCACCTCCTAATTGCCAAATCAATCTGTAGACGTCACAAATTAAGTTCCTTTCTTGAAGTGCTGTAGTGGCCGAAAGTTCAATCCGAGAGACCACCAAGAGCCAATTCCGATGAAAGTTCAAGAGGGTCTTTATTTACAAGCTCGAGCCTGGGCCTCTGTCGACAACCGACACAGTGGAGTACATTCAGAGGCCCTGATTTCCTTAAGCAGATGCCTTTTATGCTTTTACACAAAGGGAGGAGGAGTTTGGGGGGGCTTTCCAGTTGTGTTACCATTTAATTGGGTAGTAACCTCTGGTGGTCAGCTTAATCGTGGAGGATTGGCTAGCCTGACTCGGGCTGACCTTGGCCCACTAGTTAGGGAAGTTGCAGAGACATTTGGAAACTTAGGTGATTACCCCCTGGCACTTGACTGGTTGTTGCTAAGGGGAAAGTGAGATAAGGGAAGGGGTTGAAGCTTGTAACCAGAGCTTTGCAGTTTTTTCCATAACTGAAACTTTAAACAGTTACAGGTTATGTTCAAAGACAGAAAACTAAAAATGGCTGTGCTTTTGTCCACAAGCTGATTACATATTTATTGGGTTATAGCATGCTCTTAACCTAAGTCTATGGTATACTTTATTACGGTCCTCTCAGTGCTACCCATGGTGAGTCCGCTGAGAACTTGGGCACCTGGACCATTCTTCCAGTGATGCTTTTTTGTAAATCTCTTCATTCAGTAAGCACACCTTGTCCCATCACTGGGTATCACTTGTGGAGTTTGCCACTGCCCCTGTCCTGTTCTACATTCTGCCCACATATTTCCTTAATAGGATGAAGCTTAGAACAGCCCTGAGGTTAGAACCAGTTGACAGACCCAGATCAATGATGAATCTCTTTAGTACCTCCCTTTGCAGGAATGACTCTATACCTGAAAGCTGCCTCAGAGCTCCTGTGTGTTCATTCCTGGTTTACTCCTTTTGTCCCAGCATCACATCCTTGCTAATGGCCCCTCTGACTCTCAATGATATCTTAATTTGTACAATAAATGATATGATCACATACATGTAGCTCATCTTTGCTCGGTGTAACCCGAAGAAGAATGAAAAGGATGCTGAGGGATTGGTCCAAAAGAGTCCAGTTTGATTCTAGAGAAAGAGGCAGGCAGAAGCAGAAGAGATGAATTCCCAGTGCCTGTAAGTTGAATTTTGGGAGAGGTGCTGTTTGAGAGAGACAAGGAAATGGCTGTAAAGGCTTGATAAGAGGAACATCCCCTCTGGGTCAAGTAGGGTGTTGGGTGAGGGGGGACAAGATGGAGCTTCTAGTTCTCTCCTTCTCAGTGGAGTCCCTTAGACTGAGAGGGTGAAATGCACATGGCCTATTATCCTCCAAAGGAGATTCCTTTGTTCCTTGCCTTGTTTGCTTACAAACTCTAGAGTACCAACCAGCAGCTCCTCCCACATCCTCCCACCTCCTAATGCCTCTGCTTTCTGCATCCCCAAGATCATGGTCACCAAACCTGCAAGACCTATTTTTCTTATACAAGGTGTTTCCCTCTCCCTATCACTACCCTGGTCTTGCCATATAGTTGCTCAGGCCCTCACAGCTCTTCTTGCACAAACATCCCAATCCCAGTGTGTGCCTTCGGGCCCCCACAGCACCCTGCTCTCTCTCAAATGCGTCCTTTTCCCCTCAGTTGTTCAGCTCTCCTTTGTGAGGCACCATCAGGATATGCCTGTGGCACCAGTCATGTCTAAGGAGTGGAAGGGATCCTTTGTGAATGCCAGTCTAGGGCCCAAAGCCTGTCCCTTTTGTTTTTAGGCTTTCAAACAAAGTCATTATAAAAACAAAGCAACACGTAAACAACAACAACAATGAATGACTCATGGAAGTGACTGACAATGACGAGTTCCTAGATTATCCCTGTGTGAGGTTCATCCTTTCCAGGCCTGTGTAGGCCTCTTCTAGAGACCAGTTCCAGGACACATAGTGTAGTGAGATGAATAATGCCTCTCCCCCAATTTATGCCCACCTATAACCTCAGAATGTGACTTTATTTGGAAAAAAGGGTTTTTGCAGATGTCATTGATTAAGATCTCTAGATAAAGTTGTTCTGGATTTAGGGTGGGCCCTAAATCCAATGATTCACATCTTGATAAGAGAGAGGAGAGGGTGACATGCACCTAGTTCCAGCTACTTACTTGAAAGGCTGAGGTGGAAGGATTACCTGAGCCCAGGAGGTCGAGACTGCAGTGACCATGAGCATGCTACTGCACTTCAGCCTGGACGACAGAGTGAGACTCTGACTCAAAAAGAGAGAAAAGGAGAAAGTGAGAGTAAGAGAGAGACAGAGACAGAGAGAGAGAGAGAGAGAGAGAGAGAGAGAGAGAAAGGTGAGGGCAATTTAGATGTAGGAACCTAGGGGAAAGGTCATGTAAAGATGGGGCAGGGACTGGAGTGATGCTACCCTAAGCCAAGGACCCCCCCAGACATGGCAAGAGGCAAGAAAGAATTCTCCTCTAGAACTGTCACAAAGCATGCCCGCTGACACCTTGGTTTTGGATTTCTGGCCAAGAGCTTCAAGAATAAATGTCTATTGTTTTAATACCCCTCTTCCCCTAGTGGTGCTTTGTGACAGCCACCCTGGAAAATGAATACAAGGAAGCATTAAATCCTCTCTGGTGTGTTACTGTGGGTCTTGCCTGGGCTTTGGGAGCAGCTGCTGTCACCCATGAACATTTCCACCCTCCTGGCCACCACTTGGGAAATGCTTCTAGAACTGCCATCTTCAGGAGAACATGACACAGTTTAATCACTTACAAGTCATTTGACCTGTGAATGACAGTCACTACATCTATAAAACAGGGAAAATAATATGTGCTTCTAGAATCATTGAAGGACTCAGTGGGACAACGCATGTGCCAGTGTCCGGTCTGCAGCTTGGAGCAGGCAGGCTTTCAGCCAGGGGGTCTTTCATCCTTCCCACCTTTTCTCCACTTTTAGACTTCACTTTCCACTCTGACAGTCGGCCTCAACTGACTTAAACATGGCCTTTCTCACTGTTTTAGGCCTGCTTTCCTCTATTCCCATTTCCCCCTCCCCTTAGTAAAATGTTCTGCCTCACTGAATTTAGCCTACATGCAAAGTTTACCCTAATGAGATATCTGTCTCTGCCTAAGTGGGAGCACTTAACACCCTGCATTTGGGGTGCTCTGATCTCCATTTGCCAAGCAAAGGAGTTCACAGGAAGTGTTATTCTGCACATGGCACCTCTGTCCCCACTCGACCCTGCTTTCCATTGTTCCCCCAGGGCGACCTGGGACCTGGTGTGCCCTGTTCCTGGGAAATCACTTATCAGTTTTCTCAAGTCTGTGCCTTCTCTAGGATTCCAATCCAGATGTGCAGGGTAGCGTCAAATCTTAAGCTGAAATCCCCAAAATAAGATTAGCTGAATGTATTAAGGTCAGATACCAAGAACATCTAAAGGCATACATATGACACTTAAATCTGGCACTGTAACCCATAGGTCTGTCCTGTCCTCTCTTCTCACTGGGCAGGGAGTTACGGTTCACTGTGTTCCTCCCTGTCTCCATCATCCAGGTTTTCCAGAGTTTAGCCATTGTCCTTCAGGCTAACCCTCCACTGGGGATCCAGCAGGCTTGCTTGTGGACATGGGCTTGGAATCTTCATCAGGATGATTGAGAGAGAGCAGCATTGGGCAGAGGAAGAGGGCTAGTGATTCCATATGTCTGAGGAGATGTTGCTCTCCTCAAATCAGAAAGTAGGTCAGTGATGGTCAAAACTCCACAGATACTCCAGAAATACAAGCAAGCCCAGCATGCCATTTTTATTTGTTTAATCTATTTCAGGCTTGGGGATTGAGAACTCAAACTTCAGGGAAGCAGAGAGAAGGGGCAGACATCCATGTAGGTAGGAGGTGAGAGGTGTAGAGATGATCACTCTTTAGGAACACAGCTTGGAGCAGGTACAAGGAAAATCCCGAGTAAGAATGAAGAATAAATCAGGATGCACTTTTGGAGCAGGCCTCAGGAATCCTTTTTCTTGACCTGGGAAGAGAGGACACTGTCAGCATCCAAGAGCCATGCTGTAGCAGGAGTAGGGCATAGGAGGCAACTCTGGGGCCTGATTTGAGCAGAGCTGGCTTGTTCTCCCCATTCCCCACTGATGTATTTTGTAACATTCCCTGCATTTTCTCCTCAGTCTGGAAGTTCATTGTGCTTTCACTGAGTTGACAGGCTCTACCAGGTTGAGGTCTGGCTCTGAAATTCCCTTACATCCCATGTATGATGTTCTACCCCACCCCCCATCATCTACCCCTTCCCACCCTCCTCCTACCATGGCCATCAGCACGAGGGCGCTGACCAGCACAGCATACAGGGTGGCCTTCCCCAGCAGGATCTCATAGAGGATGGTGGCAGACAAGACGCCTTGCTGGTAGGACTCTGTTGGTTGGGAAGGAGAACAAGTAGGTTACCTGTGTGCAGGTAGCTCTGGCTGTCCCCCACCACCCTCAGTGTCTATGGGTTACCCATTATCCATGCCCTCATTCTACAGCAGAGATGGTGGAAGATGGAGACAAAAAGGAGAGGTTCACTTACTGGAGGTGAAGCCACAGTCTGAAAGAAAACAGAAGAAAAATGAATGAGAGAATGTCACTTCTTGAGGACTCTGAATCACAGACTTAAAAGTCATAGACTCATAGGCCACAAACACATGCATGTCAGACAGGACAAAGTCAGCCTCCTATAACAGGCCTGATCCTGTCTTCCTCGTGCTACTGCAGTGTCAGGGATGTAATCATTATGATCTTAGAAAACCAGGATTTGTGAAGGGGAAGGAGGCACCACTGAAATGCTGAGTTGTTCAGCTGGTCCTCAGGTGATCGTATCAGCACAGCTCTAAGGGGCTGAGGATCTGAAGGAAGAATTAGTCACAAGTGCTCAATCCACCTTCTATGCTCTATAGGAGAAAGCACTGACACTATGGGCCCTGAGCATCCCATCCTGTCCACTCTGCCTTTCTCCTGGATCCAGATTTGTCTTCTACCTGTATCTTTCCATTTCCCTCTGGTGGAGGGTCTGACTCAGTCTCCTCCCAGGGTCCTCCCAGGTCCTACTCACCTGCTTTGCCCCAGGTCTCAGCACTGACGTTCTGGGTGATGGGTTTGTTCCCACCCAGTTTCCACTCGTCTTTGTCCTCGAGCCCGTAGAACTGGACTTGGCAGCGGAAGTGATTACGGGGGTTGTGCCAGAATTCAGCAGAGACCCTCAGGCGGCTGCTCAGGCAGTAGGTGGAGTTCTTGAGGGCAGGCTGCTCTTTGGAGGGCTGTGGGTCTATGCTGACCCCACTGTGCACCTCCTTCCTGTTCACCCACCAGCTCAGCTCCACGTGGTCGGGATAGAAGCCTGTGGCCAGGCACACCAGTGTGGCCTTTTGGGTCCGGGAGATCTCTGCTTCGGATGGCTCAAACACAGCGACCTTGGGTGGGGTCACAATGCTCAGGTCCTCTGTAAAGTAGAGAGGGGTTGGGACCAGGGCTGCTCTAAGACTTGTCTGGACTTAGTAGGGGCTGTCTCACTTTCTCTCTCTGTCTCTGTCTCTCTCCCCCCCCCCTTTCTCTGTGTGTGTGTGTGTGTGTGTGTGTGTGTAAACAGGAGTCTGGGGAAAGGGTTATAAGGAAAATTATGTCATCTGAGATCCTGACTGCTTTGGGGTTACCATTCAATTCCCTTTTGATTGTTCTCTCTCTTTCCTGCCTGAACTTTGTATTCACCCAATGGACAGGTACTGTCCACTGTCTATCCATTCCCCTAAGGTGGCATTAGGAGTGGCACTGTGACACTGCCTAACATTCTGGGCAATGTCTCTTCATTGACTTTATCTTACTGAAGAAATAAAATCATCAATAAAACCTTGCCTGCCTGCTTCTCAACATTTTATATAGAAGTGTAAATGAAGCAATGGATTGATTGCATCTTGTTAAATCAAAATAACAAGATCCAAATCTTAGAACTGTCTTTGACCACCAATGAGACTTTAAGACAACATTTTATCCCCATCATTTTTTCTTCTTATGAAGTGAGAATCACCGCAATGACTTTCCAGAAAGGATGTGACAGTTAAATGATTCAGAAAGCCCATCTTAAGCCAGGAGATTTGTGTCTGAGTCTAAGGTGCTAAGGAAGAAAAGGGGAATCTGGGATGAGGGAGACATTTTGAGGCTACAGGCTTCCTATAGATATACAGGTGGCCTGTTTGTGTGCACTCATGTGGGAACATCCTCTGTGTTACAGTGTGTTCATGAGACTGTGAGATTTTGTGGCACTAGAAAAATCTTATCTAATCTTCTGCCTCCAGGTACACCTGAGTTTCCTAGCTTAGGCAGATAGTAGTCTCCCCTTACTGCAAACTCAGGGATTCTTCAACTTTCTTTGTCCTTTTCCTTCCAAATGTTATACTTTTCCCTACCAGCAAGTTTCCTAAATAGGCATTTGAAATCATCACAGCAACTTTTGTGTCAATATGATTTTTATCCTAAGCATCTCCTTTGCAGATTCTTAGGGACAACAGGTGAATGCATCCCCTGAATTCCTGAGAACCCTTTTCTTCTGGCTGACTCACTTCTTCTGGGCCTGCCCTCCACACATTTTATCCTGTTCTTTGCTGCCCATTGATTTTTGTCTGTTTCCAAGCAATTCTAAAATATAAAAACACAACTCTCAGGAGAGCCCATCTCTAGTCTCCTGAACTTTGAAAAAAATTGCTCTGACACTTTTTCACATTTCTGTGGATGTGACCTTTATTCAGGACTGGCTTTATGGGTGTGGGCCCTTGGCTGTCTCACAGGAACACATGCTTAGAAAGGCCCTGTGCTTGGTTTAATGTTCTGTGGTCACCATTTTGAAATTCTAAATTTCTTCTTCTTTTTTTTTAAATAAGAGCTCCCACACTTTCATTTTGATTTGGGTCTGCACATTTTGTAATTGGTCCTGCTTCCCATCATGTCCAGTTTCCCTCCCCTCAATGCCTTCCTTGCTAAGTATTACTATGTTTCTAGGTCTTTATTGGCTGAGCAGGGGCAGAGATGGTGATATCTCATCTTCTATCTGCAGTACTGAGTTCCATCAGTCTTTCTGCTCTCATCCTGTTTATTTTTACTCTCATCTAAAAGAAACTGACTCTAGGATTCTACCAACTCTCCAGGGGCACTATAGAATGCACTCCTTTGATCCCCTCACTCAGCAAACATTCAAAGTCCCTATTGTAAAAACTAATCCCTTGACCATGGATGCTATTCTGTAGGATAATTATTGATGCAATGAGTATGATAAACACTAGTAGACCCTCACTGCACCCTAACATACTACCTGTACAACTCCATGATGAGGGCGTCGTTAACCTCCCATGTTTGTGAGTCCCTGTGAGGTGTGTGTGTATGGGGGGGCTTGTCTATGTGGGTGTAAGTGTGGGTAATAGCCAGGGCCTCTTTGTGCTCTGCTTGTGGGTTGAATTAGCAAAATTAGCCTTTGCTTCTTCTCTGTTCAACTGCACCCTGTCTCAATGATTTCTGCACCTGACACATGCCTGGCTGTGCCTGTGGTACCTACCGTGAGGGCACAAAATTGTGAAGTTTGACTTTCCTGTTTCCAACACACCTCTCACACAGACACAGCCCTCCACTCCATTTCCACAATCCAGTCCTGCCCTTTCTTTGGCATGGGGTACCCCACCCATCCCACCACCCTCACCCCTGCCCCCACTCTTCAGTGATCTCCTAGGGGAGGATGGGGAAGAGAAGCACTGAATTACAAGAACCTGGTTACTCTACAAGTTGCTTCTCTTTCACTCTTCACAGCAATAGTAAGTGGTAGGTATTGTCAGTTATATTTTATAGTTGAGGGCCACATAATCAATTTGCCCAAGGTCACCCAATCACTAAAGAACCAGGGGTTGGAAACCAGCTTTACCTGGTTCTACAGTCTCAGTCTTTTCACCACCCCAACTGACCAAGGGCACTCGGAATTCCCTCTGGACACACATCCCTGTATCTGAGCTCCAGGGCATCCAGCTTAATGGCACATGCAGCCTCTTGTTGCCATGGGTGCTGTTATCAAATACTCCAGGTGAATATGCCAGTTTGTGAGATACTTCCCTTCTCTGACCCCAGGGTTCTCATCACCAGGTGAAGGACCCTTTCCAGCTCTAAAATCTTCCGGGAAATGTTCCTCACCTCACAGGCAAAATATCTGCATTTTATTGTGTGTTTGTGGCAAGTGAACTCCCTGCACCACCTGGGCTGTTTAACCTAGAATACTTAGTGTGATAAAGGGGATTTCAGGTTGGGGGTACACATCTGGGGATAAATGCATCCCCGTGGCAGGGTTATGCTTTTCAGGAGCAGGGTTTAAAATCTAATTCTAAATCTATACTGCTGAACAGTTAATTTTATTCCTTTTATTTACAGTCGCACGTTTAGGTCTTTCTGATCTCTGTGTTCTACTCTTGTTTGGCAGCCTTTGGCTGCTTCTCTGTTCAACTCCACCCTTGTCTCAATGATTTCTGCCCCTGACACCTGCCTGGCTGTGCCTGCGGTGCCCGCCATGAGGGCACCTGCCCATCCCTCTCTTTCTGCTTCTGAGCGCAGTTACACTCGCTCTTACCCATTTCCCAAACCAGATTTTCGCTTCTGTTCTCCAGTCTAGCGGTTCCCAGAGTCCTAACAAACTCTCTCCTTCTCCACCAGTTACCCAGTCCCTAAACACCCCAGAAAAAAAGAGATGGAAAGCGACCTCCCTCTGCGCGGGCTCCCGGAACCTGAGCGCCCTGGCCCCCTCCCCAGTCCTTGGCGACGCCTCAGAGCTGACCCGGATCGTCGATTCCCCCCAGCTCGGGTCCACCGCCTCCCACCCAGGGACCGAGGGGCTGGAAAGTGGGAGACGCCCGCAACTCACCTGTGACCGTGAGCCTGGTGCCCGGCCCGAAATGCTGCTCGTAGGAGCACAGAGGCGCAGCCCTGCACGCAAACCCCTGCTCCTACCCACCCCAGGGCCTAGTCCGGGGCGCCAGCGCGGGGCCGGAGACCCAGGGGTGCGGAGCCGAGCAGCCCGGGAACCGCGCCGCTTTCCACCCGAACGCCGCCGCCCGAGCCCGCGGAAACTCACCCAGCACGGTCAGCCGGCTGCCGGCCCCGAAAGTCTGTTCGACTGCAGAGCACAGCCCGGGGCCTCCCCACAAAAACCCTGCCCGGTCGCCCGCGTCCGGCCCGCCCGTCCGGCCCGCACTCACCGAGCACCAGGAGCCGGGTGCCCGCGCTGAAGTACTGAGTCTGTTGGCTTACGGCTCCCGAGCCCCGCACAAAAACCCGCGCCCTGTACCCGGCGGCTCCCACTCACCTAGCACTGACAGTCGGGTGCCGGCGCCAAAGTACTGGGTCTCTTGGTCCACGGCTTCCGAACCCCGCACAAAAACCCGCGCGCCCTGTCCCCGGCGACCCCCGCTCACCTAGCACCGACAGCCGGGTGCCCGCGCCGAAGTACTGCGTGTTTTGGCTCACAGCCCTTGGGCGCAGCACAAAAACAGACGCCGGTGCCCCCCGGCGTCCCACCCCGCTCCCCGGCCCCCGGGGCGCCCCCGCTTACCGAGCACCGTCAGCCGGGTGCCTGGCCCGAAATGCTGGGTGTCTCCGCTCACAGCCCGCAGGCCCACGACAAAAACCGGCGCTGCCCACGGGCCCGGGTCCCCACCACCTCTGAGTCCCCCACCCCATCGCCCTCGTCCCCGGCCCAGGTGCCCAGCATCGCCTCTCAGCCCCAGATGGAGCCGGGCAGCCGCCCTCCTCTCCATCCTGCCCCTCGGAGCGCCACGGACCCGGTCGCCTCCTTACCCAGCACCGTCAGCTTGGAGCCGCCTCCAAAGAATAACTGCCCAGTGTTCGCACAGCCCTGGGGACCCCGGCGCAAACCCTGCCTTCCCTGATGGAAGGCCTGGATGACCCAGCGCCCACTCCACTAAGGTATCAGGGGGTCCTCCAGGCTGGGCAACCCACCCTTGCTCCCACCTGGAGCCACCTTCTTACCTAGCACAGTGAGCCGGGTCCCAGGCCCGAAGTACTGCTCTGCATAGTTGCACAGAGGGAATCCGCTGCCCAGAATTCCATCTCCCCCACCCCCCACCATTTCCCTCGACAAACACTCCTCTCCTTTCTGGTCTTTTCAGATCCCCAGAGTCAACTGGACAGGGTAATCTAGACCTTGCATGAGGTCACTGCCAATATGCTGAAGAGAATTCACCTGGCTTGGGGAAAATACAGTGGACTTGAAATATGAAGGGGTTTGGGTGGTAGTGGGGTGGTTGTATTTGTGTGTTACAGGCTAGACCCTGCTTCTTTTATTGTTTGTTTGTTTAATATATAACTTTATTTTATTATACAGATGTGGGATACAAGTCAGAATTAGGTACCTAAGTAGTCTATATGCTGGTGAAGTTTGGGCCTCCAACTGGTAGACCCTGCTTCTTAATGGCTATGTGACCTGTATCCTTTCTGACCTCAACTTTTTCATCTGAAAAATGGGATGTCTTTCCCTCAGGGTTTTTGTGAATTCTTATAAATAATGCAAGTACTTTGTCAAGGGAAAGATTTACGAAAAGTGCTGAATGACGATCCCACTTTGCTGCCTTGGTGTTCTCATTTCTGGGAAGCTCGGTCTAGACAGAGAGATGCACAGGTATTCACTGGGCCTAACTTCTGCAAAATGGTTACAGAGACCAGCTCTAGAGACCTCTCCCTATCTGGTAGCTGCATTTCCTGGGCTAGGTGGGGATATTTTTGGCAGCAGGGCTTTTTGTAAAAGCACCTCCTCTACCTGAATCATCGTGCCCCCCCCCCAGTCCCCACAATGTTACACCATGATACAAAAATGTTTCCTCCCAGCTAGTTCCCCTCCCCCAGCAACTTGGCAAAGACAGAAAGCACAGGTGGCAGGGGTTAGTCTGATTGAGTGGGTCTTGAAAACAAACTCAGTATACTTAAAGTGGGGTGGGGCTTGGTGGTGGTGGGTGGAAGAGCAGAGAGGCCCCTCCTTGGAACATGCATCCCCTTGAGGAGACCTTCTATGTCATTAGGACTCCCCTCTGGGACTCACTGTGCACACCTGCTCAGATTGGGATTTATAGTGAGGTAGGTGGGTGGAGCAAGGGGGAAGGGCAGCTCTAACAGGAGAATTTGCACATCAGGGAATGGCAGGAGGACAGACAGCCTAGACACCTCTATAATTCCCCATTGCTTCTTGAACAAAGTCCAAACTCCTTATCCCTCATTTGTTCCACAAGTATTTAGTGGAACCTACCATTTCTGTAGGCTCTATAAGAGTCCATTCTGAGTGGCATAGTACACCCACCTACCTTTTCAGCCTTAATTTTGATTAATCCTATCTCTGAAGCTTGCACCCTGCTAAACTGACTTACCCAGAAGTACCTGACCATGTTGTTTGGGCTTTTGTTCATGCCTCTGACTGACATGACCATTCTCTAGATTGAACAACTGAGATCAATTTTCCCTTTGAAAGGTTTGCCATCTTCTCAGACTCTTCCCTGTGTATCCCAGTCAGAAACCGAGCACTAGCCTCTGACTACGTTTTAGTAGACAGCTCACATTGCTATTTCTAAGCCTCACCTTGTATTTCAGCTCTTTCTGTTCATGACTTCTTCCCCTTACGTACAGGTAAGTTTTGGGGGACTGTGATTTGAGTATCTTATTTTCTTGGAGGGCGGTGACAACACATTGCAATGATATGTGTTTAATGAGTTGATGAGTGTGTGCACACGTGTTAATATGTCACGCATCTTTGAATGCATGTATGTGTTACAATAAAGAGGGATGGCTGTGTGGTGTAGTCCTATAAATGGAAAGGCAATGGCCATTTCAGGCACTCTTACGGTGATGACTGCTCTTGAGTTAGGTCACTCTGGGCCCACTCATTTATTTAAGAATACCTATCGGATGTCTACACTAAACCAAGATATTATACCATAGCCCACAAATGCTATCATAAATACATCCTTGTTATCAAGGAGTTCACAATCAAATGGGGGTGTCCAGACAAGTAGTTTTCATCAAGTGTAATAATAAGTGTCATGAAGGACTTTATGCAAAAAGTACTGTGATAGCAAGATAAAGGTTTGTTTAATCCAGACTTAGAGGAGTAAAAGGCAAGGAAGGGTCAGTAAAGAGCCAGAAAAGGCTTTCTGGAGGCAAGATACTAGAGTTAAATCTTTAAGGCTAAGTAGGAGTTACTTGGGGAGGAAGAGTGCTCCATCATCCCAGGTGAAGGAATGCTATACGCACAATGGCCAGGAAGGAGAAGCTTGGGGGTTCAGGGATGCAGGGAGTGAGGAGAGTGTGGAATAAGGAGGTAAGGGACAATCAGGAATCTTCTGTACTACCTTTAGGATTTGGGATTACATCACCACAACAGTGCCAACAGAAAATATTTGAGGGACTTCTAGAGGTAGAAATAGGTTTGATACTTAGTTTTAGGGAACTTTACTTTTTATTCCTTTCAGGAGTGGGGGATATTTTCACCTATCTAATTCCAATAGAAAGCTATAAACAGATTGGTAACTTTATCTAGAAGATATATCTTCCACTGAAAATAAATTTCCAAGTCAGAGCATTCTCTTCTTCTCAGTTGGAAAACTTACTTGGTGAACAAATGAAGATGAGCAGCGTGTTCAGTAAGACAGTTGAAAGGAAGGTGGATGTATATATGGAATTCATCTTTGTTAGCCGTGGGGACATGGGCAGTTGGACACACCTGTGTACAGCAGCTCTTCTTCAGAGCACCTCCATCCTGGGAAGGATAGTGCAGCCAAGCACAAAAAATTCCTATGCTCATAGACTGTTCTGGGAATGACTTCTTCAGCTCCCACCACTACCTTTCACATAGAATTAAATTCTCCTGTTGATCATAAGGTGGGCCCTTCTTCCCTCATATGTGAAGGATCTGAACTTCCTTGAATACCTCTTGTTGATATCCTGACTAAATGGGGAGAGTCACAGAGTTTAGAGGCAGGCAGAGGAGATATCTAGGCACTCACAAGTCAGAGTCATGCCAGACCAGGACATTTTTATTGGTTAAGTCACTTAGGCGCACTAGGGTCCCCACTGGGTTAGGGAGATTTCAGCCATGAATATTCAGGGTACATGAGCATGGGTAGATAGGGGAGTGCACAGAGGGCAACTCTTCAGAAGCACTGGCAAAAGCAGAATGCATATTGACATCATAGCAGGTTAGAAGCTCCTGGCTTCACTTCCAGAGCTGCCTTCAGGAATCTTTTCTCTTGACCTGCAGGAGAGAAGGTTTTGAGGGTTACCAAGAGCCAGGAGTGGTGAGAATTGAGAAGAAGGAGGGTCCATTGACCACACAAATGGTAGGGCTGCTCACAGTATCCATTGGGTTTTAAGGTGGCCCCCAACTTCTCTTTCCCAGCATGGCCCTACTACATGGCCTTCTTACTGAATTCCTACCATGGTACAAGTTGTCTTCCAAGGTGTCTGGGTAAAACCTCCTTCCTTCCTACTGTCCACCACCAGTCCCGGTGGGGTCTCTATACTCCTGGCTCTGAGTTGCTGAGTATAATGTGTCACCTCCAACCTGCCTGCCCCATCCCATCCTAGTCCTTACCATGGCCATCAGCACGAGGGCGCTGACCAGCACAGCATACAGGGTGGCCTTCCCCAGCAGAATCTCATAGAGGACAGTGGCAGACAGGACCCCTTGCTGATAGGACACTATTGGCAGGAAGGAAGAGCAGATAGGAACCTGTGTGGAGGTAGCTCTGGCCTCCCCCAACCCCCAGTGTCTATGCATTCTCCATGCCCTGGTTCCAGAACAAAGACCCTGGGCAGTGGGAAGAAAAAGTAGAAGTTCACTTACCTGCAGTGAGACCACAGTCTGAAAGAAAAAAGAGGGAGAAGAATGGATGAGAAATTTCATATTCTTAAGTAAGTTAAAAATTAAGTCAACCTTGCAGTTGGTACAGATTTCCAGGCCCATTCCAGCCTCCTCTGACAACCCTAGCTCCGTCTTTCCTCTGTTGTGTCAACATCAGCCACATCCATGGCAATCCATGGTACATGGTGGCACTGCAGGGCCTGAAGGGCACTACTCAGATGCGGGCTGCACAGGCCAACTAGGAAGGGAGTTCCACCTGTATGACTCTGTTGGGCTGAGGCTCTGGGGGAGGAATTAGCCACAGGTGCTCAATCCATCTTCTATGCTCTATAGGAGAAAGCACTAACAGACATTGTGGGCCTAGATCATCCCATCCCATCCACCCTGCCTTTCTCCTGGATCTAGACTTGTCTTCTACCTGTATCTTTCCATTTTCCTCTGGTGGAGGGTCTTACTCAGTCCCTCCCAGGGGCCTCCCAGGTCCTGCTCACCTGCTTTGCCCCAGGTCTCAGCACTGACGTTCTGGGTGATGGGTTTGTTCCCACCCAGTTTCCACTCGTCTTTGTCCTCGAGCCCGTAGAACTGAACTTGGCAGTGGAAGTGATTACGGGGGTTGTGCCAGAATTCAGCAGAGACCCTCAGGCGGCTGCTCAGGCAGTAGGTGGAGTTCTTGAGGGCAGGCTGCTCTTTGGAGGGCTGTGGGTCTGTGCTGACCCCACTGTGCACCTCCTTCCCGTTCACCCACCAGCTCAGCTCCACGTGGTCAGGGTAGAAGCCTGTGGCCAGGCACACCAGTGTGGCCTTTTGGGTCCGGGAGATCTCTGCTTCGGATGGCTCAAACACAGCGACCTTGGGTGGGGTCACAATACTCAGGTCCTCTGTAAAGTAGAGAGGAGTTGGGACCAGAGCTGTTTGGGGGGCGGGGGGAAGGAGTGTGTGTGTGTGTGTGTGTGTGTGTGTGTGAGACAGAGAGATCTGGGAGAGGGTCATAATGAAGCAAAATGTCATACTAGGTTCTTTTTGCTTTGAGTCACTATCCTAATGTCTGTTGCTGCTCTCTCCGCTTCTTTTTGAGTCATCCCATGGATACACAACTGCCTACTCTCTCTCCCTCTTCCTGAGTTGGCTTTATGTCCTGCTTGTCTTGGCTTTCTTTACAATGTCTCCTACTGTGAGGCTTGTCTGATCATCTATCAAAAGAGTATAAGTGTCTTTCTTTCTTCCTCGTTCAAAGCCCATCTAATCTTTTAGACTTGGAAGCTGTTGTAGGAGTGTTGAACGAGCCTGAAATTTTGAGGTAGTAGATGCTCATTAGTAGCGTGAGCACAGGAAATAAATAGATTTTTTGTCTAATTTTCATTTTCTTATTTTTTTTGTGAGGTGTATGTGTTTGTCTCTTGGGGTGATACAAAATGTTAGAATTAGCTTTTCTTGCTTAGAAGAGACAATTTTCCCATGACATCTGACTTTTAATTTTGTATGTACACTGCCTTGACGAGCACCCTGGCCAATATTCTATCTGATGCCCACCTTTACTCCTGCACTGGAGTACAGGGGGATGTGGTGGCTTGCCTAGGATGGCTGTAATTCTGTGGAAAATCATGCTCATGGGTTGAACCTTTTCTTTCTTTCAGTGTCCAGTGACCCTCCCTGGCCAGGTCTAGAATCCTAGCTCACAACCAAGCATTGCATTCGTAAAAGCAGTAAAAGCTTCATTGCTGCATGTGTAAAAGTAGCAAATGGTTGAGCGCCCTTTCAGTAGAGGGCTCACATTGTAAAGCCCTGGGCCCTTTTGCATGCTTGACAGAGGGATAGAAAGAAATTCTGACTATTGGAAGGAATGACCTCATCTGAGGACACATAAGGAGTGGAAAAAACCATGCCCATCTTTCAATCTCCCTTCTTTTTGCCAAAATTTGCTTTGTTCTTTGTTTATCTCTGTTCTGACCATGGGATTGAGCTGTTGGTGCAGAAATGTGGGAAGCCCAGATGTGTCCCCTTCATTCAAATTTGGTAAATGTTTCTAACGGGAAAATTGAGACCTAGATTTGGATAAAGGCAAGCCCTGTGACCACCCCCTTGTTGGTAAGCAAAAGGGATGAAAAGGATGATCATCACAAGTTGAATCCTTGACACATAAGGATTTCCACACACGTTAACTCCTTCCACTGTACATGTCTTAGCCTGAGACAACTTAAGTCACTTTTCAAATAGCACACTCCCACCCCACCTGCCCTAGATCTATCCCCCCCACGTTGAATTCAGGTCTTTGATTCTAATGATTTGTACTACCACTAAACTCTTAGGTGTGTGTCCCCACCCGCAAGACAATGTCTGCCTAAGTCCCTCAGTTCTGGTAGACCCTATATGTCTCTTTCCTCCAAGCTTGTCTGTGTATCCATCTTATGCCAATCCCACAACACCACCTGCTTCCTCCCAAGTGTGATGA
Organism: Carlito syrichta; assembly: GCF_000164805.1. Taxonomy (NCBI): domain Eukaryota; kingdom Metazoa; phylum Chordata; class Mammalia; order Primates; family Tarsiidae; genus Carlito; species Carlito syrichta. The sequence goes on along the minus strand of NW_007253860.1, from coordinate 214,126 downwards.
GGATTGTGCTAGGGTTTTATGATGGGCCCCCTAACCTATTAACCCAGTAGAGATTCTGAGGTTTAAGAAAATGGGATCTCCTGCTTATTTTGTCTTCCTTATACCTTATCTGTTGCTAAGATGATGACAGTTTCCAGTCATCACAGTTTTTTCAGACCTATCTTCCCAACACCTGCTCAGCACAGTGCACCCCAGAGACTCCCCTGAAGCTCCTGTGATGGGAGGACGTCTTCCCTCAGGCCTCAGGAGCAGCCCTCAAGCCACCAGGTCATCACTGCTTCCCAATCCTTTAAACCGCCTCACAGAGACAAACATGAATCTTCTAAGACTGGTAGAAAAAAAGGAGGACGATGGAGGGAAGAACAGAGTTCTGTGCTGGAGGTAGATGCTGGGAAAGCTTTTAACACAGAAGACAGAATTATTCACCAAGAGGAGTCAATGATGCAGAATTGGAGTTAGAATGGGAAGGAAAAAATGGAGAAGACCCAATTTAAAAAAAGGGAAAGTAGCACAATACATCCACTAAGACAGTAGAGATGAGAGAAGTACCAGAAGACAACGAGCAGAAGAGTGAGAAAACACAAGGTCCTGAAGACAAACTCCGTGCAGGGGCACTTGCCACCAATACAGAAGAACAAAGAGCTGGACAAGGTCCGGGAAAGGTAGGAGATGGCGCAGGGCTCCGGGTGAGAAGGGCTGACTCAGACCTCTATCCTTACACCTAATTCCCTTCCCGGCAACTGGTCACTGTGGTCAAACATGGGCACCCTCCCCAGTCAGAAATGGGGTCCCCATACCTGTCACGGTGAGCCTGGTGCCAGTCCCAAAGTTGAGGGGAGAATTATTGGAGCACAGCTGCAGGAGGCTTCAATAAAACCCACCTGAAGACCTCCAGCCAGGGGGCCAGTCTTAGCTCCCTATGAGCAGAATGGCTGTCTTTCTCTGCCTGGATTCATGGCTCTGGACTAAAAACTCTATTAGGAAAAAGGCCTAAGTATACTATGGGGCTTGAGGGACAAAAGGAAGAGGCTTAGGAGGGGCGAATTCATACACACAAGAAGGATGAACTGAAAAGGAGTGAGGAGACAGATTACAGACTGAAGACTTAGAGAAGAGAAGCAGAGGAGTCAACCAAGCCACACCAAAAAAGATGGCAGACACAGTTCCATGGAGCTCCATCGGGTAAGAGAGTTTACTCAGTCCCCCTCTACCAGCACTGGGAGGAGAAACAGAGGCCCTGGTTCCCAGGGACAATGACCCTACCGCCTTGGATCTTCACCTTACCTAAGACAGAGAGTCGAGTCCCATCTCCAAAATGCTGTGCCTGGTTGCTACACAGTGCATCATGAGTGTGGCAAACTCCAGGAGAGCAGGTTTAGGCCCTTTCTTCCTGAAGCACCTTCACTCAGAAATTCTGGGAGCTCTAGCCCTCACTCCACTCTCCCACATTGTCCGAGCCTTTTCTCAGCTGTGTTCTCAATCCCTGCCCTCCCCAGGGAGTCCTCCTGGGACTCCAACCTTACAAACTCTATCCCAATAGGAGCCTTTTACATACCTAAGACAGAGAGCTTGGTTCCACTGCCGAAAGATAGCTTTTCATTAGTTGCACAACATTAAAGCCCAGCAGGAAAACTGCCACCTGTTGCCTTCCATTCCTGCCTCCCCAGGTCCACCTGCCAGCTCTCCTCTCCCATTTCTTAGAAGAATTTCAACTCTGGGAGGTGGAGGGGTGGACAGTTGTGCAATCAAAACTCTGTGGTCAGAGGACCAATTAGGTCCTGTATGATCACCCATGTTCCCTCTCCTGTGTCCCTTTCCCTTCTGCGTGAGGGAGAAAAATGGCAGGACCATGAAGCTGTAAGAACAGAGGCTCTCCTGTCTATCATGGCCATGATGGACGCTCTCCATGGAGACAGGAGATGGGCAGGGTGACCCATTGTTAGCTGAATCTGCTTGCCTCCTAGTAGGGGAACCCAAGCCTGGCACAGCTTGTTCATGAAAAACTGGAGACGGAGGCTGCCCCCTTTTTGCCTGCATCAAGACAAAATTTCAGATTTTCCTGATAAAAATATGCTTTTACCTAAATATTCAAGACAAAGGCTCCATCTGGATTCCAGCCCCTCCTCCCAGGTTCCCAGCCATCCAGCCTTGACTTACCTACAACAGTGAGCTGGCTTCCCTTCCCAAAAGAGAGAGTGCTTCCAGAACACAGCCTCCTGGGGCCACTTCAAAACCCCCTATTCCCTGCTGAGCACCGCTGGGACTCAAGCAGAAGTTGGGCATTTGTGGGTTTCTTGCCTCACAAAGTCACCAGCCCTGCTTCAAACACTCTGTGTACTCTTCCAGAGCATGCTCAGAAACCGGACAGGTGAGCAAAAGAGACACAAAGGGGCCTCCTATGAAATCCAGAGCAGGAAGATATGAAGCCCCTGCAGAAAACATGCCAGTGAATAAAATGGACAGCTGTGGCGGCTCATGAATTAAAGCCCAGGCTTTCTCTCCACTCCCCTATCTCAGCTCCTTTCTCTCAGCTATTTGGAGAGGCAGGGCCCTCTCCTCCCCTTCCTGCCCTGTTCTCCCGGGCTCAGCTCTGACTCTGCCGAGAGCTTCTGGGTGGCCCAGGCGAATTCACCCTCACAGGAACCCTCTCCTTAACTCAATCCCAGGCATGAGTTGACGTCTGCTCCCTCACCCAGACCTCTGTTTTCTTTGGGTTTCCCAGGACAAAGTTCTTCCTCATTGCACCCCACCTAGAGACCCCCAGCCTTACCGACAACCGTTAGCCTGGTCCCTGAGCCGAAGGTGTAGTCATAGTTAGCACATCAGAATACAGCCACTCTAAAAGGGACACTTTGGACCCACTTTTCCCTTTTAGGAATCTAGAAAATATCTTACCTACAACTGTGAGCCTGGAGCCTCCTCCGAAGAAAACTTCAGTGTTCACACAGTGCCATGAGTCAAGAAGGAATTCAAATTGCAGACGCGGAGAGAAGAAGGAGCCCTGGCTAAGGTCTGCAGGACACTGAGATAAGAAGCCTCCTCCTGTGTTTTACAGGTACTACATGGAAGAATATATTTGACTTTGATTTTGGGGACCATGGAGCATGGTAGAGTCCCCCCAGAGGGCTCTAGACTCCTTTCTTGAAGGATGCCCTGTGCAAATATTCCTTCTCTGAGAGTTCGCCCAAAGGATGCAAGCTTAGAGAGGAGAGTAGGGTCTTAGAAGCTGTGACTCTATCCATCGAAACCCCTGACTTCTTCTGGAGGACTCTGTAGAGCTGGTCACTTCTGATGTACCTCCTCCCTGACCTTGTCCAGGTTTTGTAGGGATGGAGACTCTCCCTGAGTTCTGCACCTGTGAGGCCACTGAGGTGTTTTTCTCACGTCTGGGTTCTCTCTGCCGGGGAAGCGTGGGTTCTGATGTGACCTGTCCTTGTCTATGGCCTTTGTCTGACATATGGTCAGGGATGAGGTGGAAGTGCACTAAACCAAATGGCACTGGGGCCTATGACCCAGGAGTAAAGTATAGAGGGACTGTGGGTATTGGGACAGGAAGAAAGGTTTTTGTAAAGGTTTCCCATACAGTTGAATCACAGTGGCCCCCTGTCCCCACAATGTTTCAGCTTTGTACAAAAACGGCCCCTCCCATAGGCCCACCCCCAGACCCCAGAAGAAACCACTAGGGCAGCTGTTCCTCTGGGGGGACTGGAAGGGCAGGTGACATCACCCCTCACTGTGCAAAGTGGTGATAGGGTATGGACGAAACCAGAGGGCTCCCTCCTCACCCTGATGCCTTCCTGTCTTCAGGACATTCTGAGTTCTTCAAGTTGTGTGTATTTGTGAGGTTGCTTGCTGAAGGGGCTGGTCTTCCCCAGCATCCACCCCTCTCCAGGCTGTTGTCATAATGGGGACCTCCCTGTTGAGAAGCTCCAGCCCCTTGTCTACCCTGTCCCTGCCCTCAGACTGTATGCCACTCAGAGGTCTCACCTTTCATTTGAGAATGAGATACCTCAGTACCCAGACTCTGTTCCTCAGGCTAACTCAACCCCAAGGATGGTCAGCTGGGGTCTGGAGTCTTTTGGAGAATCAACTACAAGCTACAAAGAGTGAGGGCTGCTCTAGACATAAACAAAATGATAGCTGAGAGGTTGGCCAGATTTCCAGGAACAGGTGTGGGAAGCTGAAGACCACATGTGTTGTCAACTCTCCTGACCCTTCTTGTTGGCCTCAGAGATGGGGGCTAAGTAAAGGAAATTGAGGGAACTGAAGGTGAAGGCTGGATATATAGAGACAGTCTGAAAAAACTAAAATATAATTGCAAGGGCAGGTGAGTAATCACTCTCTCTTCTCTGAAGAGCACAGAGACTCTAAGTTGTTAGTAGATAGTTTTTCCTTGTACAAGGTGACCCTGAAATTTAACCTGCCCTTGAGTGATCTAGACATCATATCACTAGATGGTGTGTCCTTTGATTGCCTTTCAAGCTATGACTTAAAATTCAGAAGAAGGAAAAGAAGACAAACTTGACTATATAAGGATGACACATTTGTATGGTAAACTATAAACAGAATAAAAAATAACAATATGGGAAAAATACTTGCAATTCTCACCAGAAGGGGTAATCTCCCATGTATATGATGAACTCCTAGAAATCAATACCAAAATAATCCAGCAGCCTAATAAAAATAGGCAAAGAGCAGATAGTTCAGAGAAAAAGAAATCCAAATGATACTTAACTATCATTTGGAAAAAAAAACTCACAATGATATATGTAAATTTAGTAAAACTACATCAGAATACTACTTTTCATGATTTAATTAACAAAATTGAATTCTGGAGGACCATTCTACTGGCAAGTTTTAATGAAATAAGCACTTTTACACCTTGATGGCTGGTGAGAATGCAAAATGCTATAACCGTAATAGGGAGCAATTTGGAAACATCTATAAAAATCACAAATGCATTTGCATTTTCACCCAGAAATCCCATGTGGGAGAATTTATCCTGTAAATACTCTTGTATACAAATAAAAAATGTGTGTGAAATATTTGCACCAATTAGAATGGCAAAAGATTGGCAAAAACTCAAGTGTTCATCACTAAGGAACTGAATAAATAAACTGTGGTATGTTCACACAGTGGAATAATGTTAAATGCCAAAAAAGAAAAAAATGACAATATTTGTATTGCCATAGAAAGCTAAGATATATTACTAATTGGAAAGGAGCAAGAAGGGAAATGACATAACTATAAGCTACCTTTGGCTAACAGAAGAGGAGGATGTGAATTATACTTCTCTTTACTTGGATCTGTTTACAGAAACACTGAAATACACAAAATAAACTGACAAAGGTGAGGACCTATTAAGAATGAGTGAAGTAGACAGAAACAGAGTGAAAGTAAAGTTACGGGGTCAGGCACATGGCTCATGCTAGTAATCCCAACACTTTGGGAGGCTTAGGCGAGAGGATTGCCTGAGCCTTGGAGTTCAAGATCAGTCTAGGCAACATAGCGAGACCTCACTTCCACAAAATAAAAAAAAAAAAAAATTAGCCAGGTATGGTAGCTGGCAAGTAATTCCAACTACTTGGAAGGCTGAGGTAGAAGGATTGCCTGAACCCAGGAGGTGAGGCTTCAGTGAACCATGATTTTGCCACTGCAGGATAGCCTGGACAACAGATCCAGACCCTAGTAAAAAAAAAAGTTATAATTCTTTGTGTCAACTTCATTGGGTTGTTTCCATTGTGGCCATATAGCTATATAATCTATTTACAATCAAGACTAAATTAATAAAATTTTAAGAAACCCAAATACTGCTTAAAATAATATTTGAACATTTGCTACCTAAAAAGAACTACTCGTTGAATCTACAAAATCATTATTTTTTTCCAAAGATCAATTTATGTAAGAAGTTGTGTCACAATCCTGAATTTTCTCTGTGGGACCCCAATCACTTAAGGAGCTTGTGAAAAATTCCAATTTCTGAGTAGTCTCCATGACCTATCAAGTGAAAATTTCTAGGATTGGATTTACGAATGTATATTTAAATAAACAACCAAACAGAAAATCACCCTGGGTGCTTCTATTATGGTACCAGGACTTGGACACACAATTTGTCTCCTGACTAGAGCCAGGGAGGGGCAGGCCGGGGAGATCATGAGGGAAATCTAGGGGTGTCATAGCTGGGTACCAGGGCACAGCTCTTAGAATTTAGGGAAGAAAGAAAAAGGCGAGACAGTCTCCTACCTCATTGATCTACCTCATTAATAGTGACAGGCCTCACAATACTTCACCAGATGCCGGCATAAAAGGGCGATTTCTTTCATCCATTGGATTGTGTCCGGACCTCGTCCTCATTACCTTTCCTAATTGAGGCACACAGTTTACTTTGATTTATTTCCGCATGTTTTCTTGTGTTTTTCACTCAAGAAATCAGTAATTTAAAATCAGTAATTTACCCTCTAAGTTAGCTTCCTTTTATTCGCCTCCCTGGGGGCCTTCATCCAGACTGGACTTCATCCAAATATAATGCCACTCTGTCTTGACGTTGTAGTTTCTTTTAATCCTGATAGAGTTTGTCCCGGTTTTGTCGCTCTGGACAGCAGGTCCAAACACACAGGCAGAATTTTCTTTATTAAAAGGAGCATAGAATTAGCTAGGCAAGTATCAAATTGGGGTCATTCATCCATGTAAGCAGCAGAGGGCAGCCTTTCCTTAGTTTTTAGACCCAAGTCCCTGCAATCTGAGTTTGGCTGCCTGAGGGGGTGAGAAGAACGCCCAGCGTCGGTGGGGTGAGGAGGGGAGACCCGGTTAGCTTGTGCTTTTCTCAAGGTGTGTGTGGGGGCTGGGTGAGAGATAGGGAGACACGCAAAGGACATTTGATACATGTTAAGTTTTTGAAACCTGTCAAGGATGTCAATTGACATTTCAACCTACATTTTCTCTCTCAATGTTTTCAGTTGAGGAAGTGAAACTGGAAGAGACGAAAGAGTTGCCCAGTGATGAAGAGGCAGAGCTGAAACCACCACCCAAGATACCTCCCTTAAATTCTCGGGCTCCCGTAGGTGCCACAACGCCTGGCTGAGCCCCTGCCCCTCAGTGGAGCCCGCCTCCTGGAGCTAGCCTGTCCAGGGCTCCTCCCAGGCTCTCTGCTCATGGCTTTGAAACCTTGGACAGGTTACTCAACCAAACTCTCTGTCTCCTTATCTGTAAAATGGGAAGAATAATAATGACGATGATGATGATGATAGCAATACTTACTTGATGGGGTGGCTGTGAGAACTCCATAAGATAGTATATGTAAAAATGTATCATGATTCCTCAACAGAATTAGTCAAAATGTTAGTGTCTATTATTTTCACAGAGTTATTAGCCTTGGGCCATCTCTACCACGATGGTTCTCAAGCTGCGGTGTGTATCAGAAGACCTGGAAGACATGTTGAAATGCAGCTTGCTGGGTCCTGTCCCAGAATTTCTGACTCAGTAGGTCTGGGGTAGAGCCCAGCATTTGCATTTCTCCTAAATTCCCAAGTGGTTCTGGTACCACCTGTCCAGGGACTGCTCTTTGAGAACCATTCTTCTGGAAAGTTCTTTATTTTCTCAGCACGTTTCTCTTCATTCCTACTTCACATTTGACTCCTTCAATCACTGAGTGCTTATTATTTCCAGGCTTTGCTTAATCTCTGGAGGAACCAGGATGAGGAATATAAGATTTCCTTCCTCAAGGAGCTCCCAGTCGGAGGCCAGGATGGACACACCATCATTCCTAAAAAGCCAGAGCAGGATCATGCCAGAACTAAGGAGGACTCTCTTGTCTCAGACCTGAGGGTCAGTAGGACCAGCACAGGCATGCAGGGAGGAGGAAGAGCCAGGGAAGATTTTCTGAAGAGGGTGAAAGGGAGGTTGGGAAGAGCATCAGTGTGAGGGCACCAGAGTGTCCAGAAGTAGAGGCCAGAGGTATGTGGCTCCTTGGAAGGACTGCAAGGACTTCTGAGCAGTGGAGGAGAGGAAAGGAGTGGAGAGGCATGAGATAGGACGTGTAGGTAGAGGCAGAGCAAGGGGACCCCTCCATTTCCAGGAAGAGCCTGGATCCCACTTTGAATGCTGTGGGAGGTCAGGAAAGATGCAATGGGATGAGGCTCCCTAAGATCAGTCATGCCATCTGGAAAGAAACAGGTGGGAGAAGCCCCCCCCCAGAAGGTGCAGGGAGGAGGTGTTGGGAACAGTGTGCTGGAGAGACGTTGTAAATCAGAGTTGATGGACTTGTTCTCGCCTCAGACCATAGTTGTAGCAGGATGAGCAGCGGGGTAGGTACAGCACAGGCTTTAGAGCCAGGCAAACAAGGAGTCAAAGCCCAGATCTACCATCTGCTGGGTGTGAAATGTGGGTAAACTAACAAGCTCCTTTGAACCTGCTTTCTTATCTGTGCCGCTGGAGTAATAATCACTCCAGAGTGGAAAGAAAACTAGATGTGAAATGTCTGTAGAGCTCTAGGGATGGGTATACATATTGGCATGATTGTGTGGGATGAAAAGAAGGCAGACTACTCGGGAGCATGAGGTATGGAGACCTGAGGTTTTTTCTTCTTCCCTTCAGACACACGAGCAGGTTGTTGGAACAGGGTCTGTGGGGCTGTCTCTAAGTGGGACTTTCTCTCAGTCGGACCTTCTCTAATTAGGATCTTCTATGAGTCAAACTTTCTGGAAGTAAAACCTCCTAATAGGACCTTGTCTAAGTGGAACCTTCTTTCAGTAGGACTTCTTAAAAATAGGATCTTCTCTCGGTAGGACCTCTCTAAGTAAGCATCTGCTGCTAGGTAGGAGAACAAACTGGGTTAGCAAGAGCATATGAGAAAGGGAACTCAGAGGCTGCCAAGGCAATCAGTGCTGGGGTCTCCCTCCATGTGTTTGCTCTGGGTACAAAGAGGACCCCATGTAGTCAATGGTGTCATAAGTTGGTACAAACCACACCAGTATGTGCACACATTAGCACATTCAAAACCCATGGAAGTGCCAAGGTCAAGAGAGCTCAAGAAACCTTACGGCCACCTTTCTGAAATGTATTTTTTCTCTAGAAAACAGTCTCCCTTGCCCTCTTCTTTTTATTATCATTATTATTTTGAATTCCATCTCTTTGTATCTTATTATTAATCTCGTATACCATGGCACATATTTTGGGAACTGGGAGTTCATTCATGTGTAAGAGGGAGCGCCCTGTCTAACCTCATATTGGAAGAGGTTTTCCAGAGTGAGGGAACTGGAAGAAGCAAGCACAGACAACAGCAGTGAGAGCAAAGTCACTGCTTTATTGGCATAGTGACCACAGAGGAGCTGGGGGAGTGAGTCTTTAGTTGTTGGCGGCTATGGTTTCCTCAATCCAGTTCACGAAGTTGCACACCTTGGTGTAGACTCCAGGCTTGTTCTTCTGGGCACAGCCATAGCCCCAGGAGACGACTCCCTGGAGTTCTCCATTGCAGACCACGGGGCCGCCAGAGTCACCCTGGGGAGAAGGACGGGCAGGTTGTATAAGGAGGGAGATGGAGAAGGAACATAGCTCCATTTCCTCTGAACCTTAAAAGACCTCTTTCCAGCCAGCTGTATGGCTCCATATCCTGCTCATGGTCGCCCACTCTCTGTTCTTACTAAGGAGACGACATGCAGCCCAGCCACCCTTTCTCACTTCACAGGGCCCCTGCATGGAGGCTTTTCAATCCCACAACCTTAGGCATTCAAATCCCACTCCCAGATGGGGCCTGGGTGTGGGCAGTGGTCTCAGGATGGGAAGGGGTCAAATCACCTGGCAGGAATCCTTGCCTCCCTCAAGGAAGCCAGCGCAGACCATGTTCTCGGTAATCTGCCCGGGGTAGGAAGCTTCACACTCAGCCTGACTGAGCAGGGGTGCATTCAGGCACTGCAGCAGGTCTGGGTAGTTGACTTTGAGGAGCAGGAAGAGATCAAGAAAAGCAGAAATGTAGGTCAGGCCAAATGGGGGACAATAAGCTAGTGCGGAACACAGGGCTGCCACTGGAGAGGACCCTGGGAATGTAAACCCTAACAAAAAGCAATGGCTTTCAGTTCCCACAGTGATCATTGCTGAACCCCTTCCAGGACATGATCATAGCAAGTGCTCTATTCGTCCTGTCTCTTGACTCTAGGAAGCAACTCTTAGAAACCTTGCATCTCTGTACTGGTATCCAATACAGAGCCTTGTGTTGGTGGGTACTAGAAATGTGCTTGCAGCCTGGAAGCAACAGAGTTCAAGTTCAGGGCATGCTTCATTTGTGAAAGTGTGAAGACAGGAAAATAGGAGGGCAAAGGGTCTCACTTACCACCATTGCTCAGGGTGTTGCCCCAGCCCGAAATGAGGCACTGGGTGCCAGCAGGTGCACAGTCAGTGGGCAGAGCTATGGCAGACACCCGGGCGTTGATGACCGCAGGCGAGGAGAGCTTGATCAGCATGATGTCATTGTCCAGGGTCCAGCTGTTGTAGCCAGGGTGGCGGATGACCTTGGCCGAGTTGATGAACTGCTCATTTCCCTCCAGGACCTCGATGTCGTGCTCGCCCAGCCTCACCTGTATGCGGCTGATGGGCAGGGGAGCACAATGAAGGGTTTCTCTTCATAGCCTGGGCACCCACCCCACTTTCCCAGGGTCCTCAAGCTCCTCACTCATGGGTGACTCTGGAGGCATGGGGTAAGCAGTAGAGGGGTTGTGGGCAGTGCAGGGGCGAGACCCATGACCTTTCTGCTTCAGAGATGGGCAGTGGGGTGGGAACGAGACAAAGGGATGCCCCTGGGGACCCCTCCTCAACTTGCCTATTCAGCCTTCTTTCCCACATCCCCCACATGCATCCAGTACTTTGGGTACAGAGGAGCTACTGGAAGACTTCCAAGCAGCCTTCCTCCTCCTTTGCTAACTACACACAGTGACTGTCCCTCCCTCTCTCCCTCCTTTGCCAGTAAGCACCATCCTTCTGTGTGACTTAATCCAGTGGCTCTCAAAGTGTGGCTCCAGGACATGCAGCACCAGCATTACTCGGTAACTTGTTAGAAATATAAATTCTTGGCAGGGTGTGGTGGCTCATGCCTATAATCCCAGCACTTTGGAAGATCGAGGTAAAAGGATTGCCTGAACCCACGAATTCGAGACCAGTCTGAGCAACTTGGCAAGATCTCATCTCTACAATAAATCAAGAAAAATTAGCCAGGCATGATGGCGCATGTCTGTAGTTTGAGCTACTTAGAAGGCTAAGGCAGAAGGATCGCCTGAGTCCAGCAGTTCAAGGCTGTGGTGGCCAGGAGCGTGCCAAACAATCTTGGCTTTTTGGAATCCTGGAGCCCCCATAGAAGGAAAGAAGTGTTATCTAAGGCTCATAATGAGCATGAAGATCCTTCTCTGTAGCCTGGGCAACAGAGTGAGACTCTGACAAGAAAGAAAGAAAGAGAGAGAGAGAGAGAGAGAGAGAGAGAGAGAGAGAGAGAGAGAGAGAAAGAAGAAGAAAGAAAGAAAGAAAGAAAGAAAGAAAGAAAGAAAGAAAGAAAGAAAGAAAGAAAGAAAGAAAGAAAGAAAATTTCTTTGTCTCTATCCCAGACCTAATGCATTAGAACCTTGGGGATGGGACTCGCAAATACGTGCCTTAACAAGCTCTCCAGGTTGCTCTAATGCACACTTGGCTTTGAGAATTTTTGGTGTGGAAAGTGGCTCTCAGTCCCGTCTATACAGTAGAGTTACCAGAGGTAGTGTTAAAAACTCACCAATATTCACATCTCTTCTCCTGAAAAATTCTAAGTTAATTACCCTGGAATAGGAGCCAGGCACCAGTATTTTTGCTAACTTTCTTAGGTTCTAATGTGTAGCTGACTGGCAAAAGGCATTTGTGTGAGATCCTTGCATGCCTTTCTCACTGGTCCTTATCAACCCAGGCCATCCCTCCATGTTTATATGAGCACAGTGCTTGCTGTGCTATGGATTTGGGTGGAAGAGGTACCCACTGTGTGCCCTCTTCACCCTCAGTTCCTGCGAGTCTGCTACCCTCAGCATTTTCTCTTCTCCATCACCTTTCCCATCCATCTTAGTCTCAGCACTCCCCTGGGTTGAGCCCAAGCCCTCCGAGGGAGCCTAGGCTGTGAGCTTTGCAATCAGGGGTCCAGCACTTACGACTTGTAGCAGTGAGCTGCTGACACCACCCACTGGTCATTGATGAGGGAACCACCACAGAAGTGGTAGCCAGAGTTCAGGGACACCTGGTAGGGTACGGAATTCTCCTCACAGGTGTAGCCCCCGACGATCTTGTCATCTTCGTCAAAGGGGAAAGCAACTTGAGTGGAGACGGGAAGAAAGAAGCCAAGTCAGCAGCATGTCGGGGGTGGAGCTCTCTGCTCTGGGGCTGGTTCATGATAATTGGGGTTCGTTGACAAGCTCCATGATGCTAGACAAGGGAGGAAACCCTGCAGTCCCCAGTGGGCATCACTGGATGTGGTCCCTGAGGTTCTGTGTGTCTGCAGGACACATAGCCAGGTGCCCTGCATGGGGTCAGACCTCTCCTGGGAGCCCCAGGGTGAGGACACAAGGAATGCCCTCACATGCTCTCAGTGGGATGGGAGTTGGAATGTGTTTGTCCCAACCACTGGGTGCTTCTCTCTCTTATTCTCACTGGGCTGTTCCCCATAGCTATTTGAGAATGGATTGTCAGGGTGGTTTGGCCTAGCTAGGAAAATCTCCTTGCCATACTTAGCTTCTCCTGTAGCTCAGCAAGGCCAGAGTGGAGGGTAGCCCCCAGACCCACTTAGGTGGGACAAAAGTATTAGCCTATTAATAGAATAGTGATTCTTAACCTTGGCTGCATACCTGAAGATGTTAAAATCACCTGGGAAGATTTAAAAAAACCCAACAAAACAATACTGCATAGGCCAGGCATGGTGACTTACACCTATAATCCCAGCACTTTGAGAGACTGAGGCGAGAAAATTGACTGAGCCCCAAATTTCAAGACAGCCTGGACAACATGCTGAGATCTCATCTCTACACAAAATTAAACAATTAGCTGGGCACAGTGGAGCATGCCCGTAGTTCCAGTTACTCAGGAGGCTGAGGTGGAAGGATCACCTGAGCCCAGGATGTCGAGGTTGCAGTCACTGTGATGATGCCACTGCACTCTAGCCGGGGCAACAAAGAGAGACTCCAACAGAGAAAACAAAACAAAACAAAACAACAACACCACACAGGCTGCACCCCAGATAAATGAAGTCAGAATTTTTAGGGTAAGTCTTTGACATGAGTATTTTTTCAAACTCCTGAGGTGTATTCAGGGTTAAGAGCAGCTACAGCAGTTATCCCTGAGCTGTCAGAGCCAAGCCTAGAGCCTGCTGCTGCATTTCATGGGCCAGCCCCACTTGGCCTCATTTCCTAACTTCTCTGATCACAGCACCAGTATGGGTGGATGACGGTGGTGGGAATGAAGAGGGGAGAGAGGGGGTACAGAAGGGAGGCTTAAAGAGAGCTCAAGGAGGATGGGAAGGAAGGATGTTAGACCAGAGAAATAGAATATCAGAACCCAGGTCAAATAGGAGAGGCAGCAAGGCAGTAAGGGCGCATGTCTGCCAGGGAAGGGGGTGGGTGGGGCCAGAGGCAGGCCTGGAACTCACCAGCGGCTCCCACCAAGGCGAGGATCAGGAGTGAATTCATGGCGCTGGAAGTGTGATCGAGTCAGTGGTGGAAAACCATCTTTATACCTCCCGAGGTGAGGGAGAAGAGGTGTCTGTGGGGTGGAGGGTCACTGCTCCTCCCAGCACAAACACACCTGCAGCTTTCCCCTTCCCAGGGTCTTGCATCAGCTCTGCTATGTTTGGCTGCACTGTGAATTTGTGATTCACAGGTGATAAGGAAACTTACCTTGTGAAGCTCGAGAGGGAAACCGGCTGTTTTCTGAAAGGATGCTGGGATGGGGAAACCAGAAGCCAAGCCATAGCACAGCTGGCCTTTCTTAGGCTGAGGAGATGAGGGTCAGGATGAGAGAGAATGGCCTGGGCTTTTAGAACTCCTCTGACTTATTGGGGATTCACTTAACTTACTTTAAGGAAGGGCTGGTATTGGTGGCAATCTTGGCTTTTTGGTACCCTGGAGCCCCCATAGAAGAAAATCTTATCTAAGGCTCATAATGAGCATGAAGATCCTTCTCTGCAGTCTAAACTGGGCAGGAAGGTCAAATCCAAGGCTTTGGGGAACCAAAATTCCAACATTAAGAGGTAATGAGAATGGAGACACATCAAACAAACCTTGGGAGTCTGGGCTTCCAGCTGGCTGTCTTTCCTACCAAGGCTTATGGATGGGGAGTGTTTCAAAGCAGGAGGAGATGAGGGTTAGGTTGAAGTTTTCCCAAAACATTTGAGGAAGCTCAATACCACATTCCTCCTCTTCCTCAAAGTCAGGACATTTTTCTCTCTCATGTGTGTCCTGTAATGAATTCTCTTTAAGCAGTCTCACAGTTATCTTGGAAATCTGCACGCAAGGTGATGAAAACTGACCCCACCTGCCAGGGACTGACAGCCTGAACTAGAATTTTGTGCCTCAGATCAGACATTAGAGTTTAGGCCAGAAACTCTAGGCTGTTAGAGTCAGCAGTAGGTAGATAGGTTAGCCATAATAAAGTGGTCGTGTATTGGGTTTGATATCAAAGACGTGGAAGGAGGGTCTGGAATTTTCTCTTTTAGATGCAGTGAGATATACTGGGCTCAGAGTGAATCTTCTTAGAGAGGATTTCAGTTTAGGACGTGACATAGCCACCAAGACACAGCACTGTAATTTATTGAGGCACAACCAGGCCAGAAAGACCAGAGGTAGAGATAATATGTGTGCCTGAGTCTAATGATCTGAGCCAGTTGGAGGAAATTTATTGTTGTTATTATCATTATTGCTAACTCTTCATTCTGGTCTAAGGAGAAGCCTCTTATGAGGATGCATCTCCTCCTCAGCAACTCTGAGCTCAGGGATAGTGAAGGGTAGGGGTGAGCAAATTCCATGTTTGAATGCTCTGAAAGGTAGACGAGAAGGGAAAGTTCTGGAGATGGGGAGTAAAGTGAGAAAATCTCAGAAATATGGTGGTGGAATTGGAGATGGCAAGCTGACTAGAGGAAGGCAGTAAAAGAAAACTAGGATGGATGTCAAAGTGAGGTTCATGGGGTTAAGAAGGAAGCATGGAGTACCTGCTGGTCTAGTTCCTGACATGGTGCCAAGCCAGCTTCTCCACAGCCAGGAGACCAACCATCGGAGCTCTCCCTCTCCACCCCGCACCCCCTCTAATCTTGGCTGGACTTATACTAAGTGGGAATTCAGCTGTATGTGTGTGGTGCCTGATAGCTTTTCAGAAGCTTTCCTGTGAGCAACAGTGGCACACTGCTTTTCATTTGTGCTGAGTTTCACAGTTTAACTTCTCACAAGCCTGCTAATTGTGAGCTATGCAGAATGAAATTATTTCTGTTTATAAAGGAAGAGACTGAGATTCAGAAGGATTCTTTCTTCCAAAATACAGATCTAAAAATGGAAGAGTTGGCTGCAAGGCCACAGAAAGCCATGGAGAGTGTTGTGAATTGTGGGAATCAATGCAGGTGGTGTCTAAAAGAAAGTTTTTTGAAGATTAAGCCAGAGGTCCCCAGAGGACAAACTGTATATCCAGATCTCTTCTGGCACATTCCTTCCTGGCAAAAATAGAAGATTGAATTAATATTTCACCCAGCACCTTGTGTTAGAACTTTTCCTTGCCATTACCCCAGACCCATCTAGGTCATGATTGACACGTAGATGGAACACCTCTCTGCTCATAGGGAACTGACCAGGTCTAAGGCAGCCAGGCTGTGGAATCTTAATAATAGGTGCTTTTCCGGTATTGTCACTAAACATGCTGTATTGTTTTGTTCCCTTATTGTAGGGTCTTTATAGAACTCTTTAGAAGACAAGGAGAGACTCTTGTCTAGCATCTGTAGATAGCAGTGTGCACTGGACAGATTCCCTGCAGGTAGATGATCCTTGGTGGATGATGGGAAAAATCAATTTTTGGATTGGTACTTCTGGCTCTAACTCTCTGTTTAAAAGAGGATACCCCAAAACATGATAATTTTCTGTATCTAAAGCTTGAAGATTAGACTTTGTATAAGCTATCATGTTCACAGCACAGTCTCATGTCTTAGAGAAATAGACAAAGTAATTCATAGTTCATAGTTCAGTACCAAGACTGTTCATCCTGAACTTTGAATTACTTTGTCTATTTTGCCAAGAGATCCCCCTGGCCCCTATTTAATGCTTAGCATATCAAGTCATTGTTTTTCAATTACTGTAATAGTGAACAGTTTCTATGTGCTTACTGTACACTAAACATTGTGTATATCTTTCATGGATTTTACAAATTTTATCATCACAGTAACCTAGGGGGTTACTGCCCATTTTGCAGATGATCACATACATAAGCTTTCTACAGGTGAAATCATTTGCTTAAGATCACATAGCCAGTAAGGTGTGAAGATGAAATTTAAGCACAACAGTCCGACTCTATCTGCATGCTCTAGCATAGAGCAATCTGCTTCCTTTCCTCTTAGTTGATCCTGATGCACCCTCATCAAGGCAGTGAGCAACAGATACTGTTGTCTCCTTTTTACAGAGGAAGAATCTAAAGTTCAGAGGTTAAGTGACTTCTCCAGGTTCACTTGATTAAAGAGTGGAGAGGTGATGCCAGAACCTTCATCTGTTCAAATTAAGTTCATTCCCTTTTATGTTGCTACACAGCAGAGCCTTTCAGGCCTCCCAGTAGTCTGAGAAATAGATTTTTTTTCAGATTCAAAATCACTATGTTTAAAAACACTTTCCTTTCCTAATCCTGCAAGATCAGGTCTTTCTCCTCAGCTCTTATTCAGCTCCTCCTTGGGCCCCAGTATCTTCTAATCAACCTTCACCAGATAGTCAGCTTCTACTCTGTATTCCCCCCAAATCCCCAGCTTCTTTCATCGTTCATTTTTTTTCCCCTAAGGTGCATATCTCCCCCAAGGCGCAATGTCTCAGTATCCAAGAAGGAATTGTTTTCTTGAATATCTCATCATGGGAATCACTGAATCTAGAGAGTGAAGGGAGTGTCCTGTGTGATCCAGAAAAATCTTCTGAATTATGAGACAGAGGTGTAGACCATGAACTAGTCAAGGCTGACCAGCTAAATGGAATAGCCCATTCTGCCTCCCCCCACCCCTGCTCCCTCCTCCTCCCTGTCCAGCCACTCCTTTCCCTTGAAGACATGGAAAGCATGCAAGTTTTATGGCAAGAGGAAAGTTCTATTTGCATATTTTATTCATTTTCAGGTTTCTACCATGGGTGAATAGGAAGTCTTTAGCAATTGGAGCTAAATTTAAATTATCTAAAGTTTTCTGGATTCTTGGATTATAATATCTTTCTGTTCACATTTCAGTTACTTCTTGTCCACTCCCTTTTCAGGGCTATTATAGCTACTTATGTGACTCCAGAATTCACTGGACAGTAAGTAGAGAGAAGCTAGGATGAAGCACGGGGGAACACCCATGTGGGCTATTATTATTGTAGCATCTATTACTTGTTATGTGATACTCAGTTTAATAAATGGTGTGTGTGTGTGTGTTTAAGTCATGTTAGGTCTAGATTGAGGCCCCCTAAGCCAAGTTTGGTGACCAATCCAATCAGTCAGTTGGGCTCTGGCTACTCATTTGGCTTATAAAAAGTCTTGACTGTGTCATTCGTTTGGATGGCAGCCAAGTGGTCAGTCAGTTCCTTTAGGTCAACTTGTTCAAGAGGGTCTTCAAAAAGCTCCCAAGGGTCAGAACTGAGTGCTCAGTCCACACAGGCACCAACACAATTCCAGTATGAGGATCTTCCACCTCAAGGCCACTGTGTTTGGGCAGGTTCTGGGCTTTGCCTCTCTAGAACCCATAACATCTGTTCTGTTTCCCAGTCTTGGGGAAGGCAGCAGAGGTGAGTTGGCATATGCCCTGTGTGATTTTCTATTTAAATATAAATCCTGCTTTATCCTACGGTGTGATAAAATCCTGGAACTTGCTTCTCCTATCTAGCTGTAATGTTGTGTTCTTTAACAAATCTCTCCCTATCCCATCTCCAATTAAAACATAAATTAAAAAAAATTTTTTAAATGTAAAGCTTGAAGTGTTTGTACCCTTCCTGTTAGAACAATCTAGTTAATTTCTTTATGTGATGAAGTTGTCTAAATTCAAATGCCTCTGCAGAGTTTTCTTCCAGGAAAGTTCACTACTGCTTGTCAAATGTTCCTTCCCCCCCAAAAAAACATATGTATTTACTCAACAATTATTTACTGAATTTTCCTGTGTTATTTCAGGAGTTCTTCAAGGCTATAAGGAAGCAGTCATGAAAAAGACAGAAAAGATTCTTGTTTACAGGACACTTATGTGTGTGTTTCTGTGCACATGTGAGGAAGTATAGAGATGAAAGGTGGAGTATAAATTGTGTATATATGTATGTGTGTGTGTGCATGTGCAGACAATGGTGATTAGGGGTTATTAAAATAGGGGAAAAGTGAAAATATGATATAGAGTGGCACTACTCACATGCTGCTAGGTAGGATGGTCAGGATAGTTCTCTTTGGGGAGACGAAACTTCAGACCTGAATAAAAAGGAACCAGTCATGTGAAGGCAGGGTTAGGAGGGCTTTCATTATTTCCTTCTAGTCTGTAAAAGAAATAAATCAACACACACAACCAATTTCTTACTTAAACTGAATAACCCTGACATCTATCATATGGTTATTTATCTTGCCATTGGTTTTGATTGTAAAAACTGATGATATGAAGGATGGTCATCAATACATTGAAATATAATTATACAAGTTAATGTAAAATATGTTTATTTTCTGACTGAAATGGTATTTATAAAATATTGTTGGGCTAAAAGAATAAATTCTGAAGCCATATATTATATTATATTATATTATATTATATTATATTATATTATATTATATTATATTATATTATATTATTAAAAATGAGTGATTTTAGTTTTTCTCATTTTACTAATCTGTATATCTTACAATACTGTGTTTTTTGTATAATTAAAATAGCTAAAAGACATGGAAAACATGCAAGTTTTATGGCAAGAGGAAAGTTCTATTTGCATATTTTATTCATTTTCAGGTTTCTATCCATGAGTAAATAGGAAGTCTCTAGCAACTGAAGTTAAATTTAAATTATCTAAAGATTGCTGAATTCTTGGATCGTAATATCTTTCCATTCCCATTTCAGTCACTTCTTGTCCACTCCCTTTTCAGGGCTATTATAGCTACTTATGTGACTCCAGAATTCACTGGGCAGTAAGCATAGAGAAGCTAGGACGAAGTACAGGGGAACACCCATGTAGGCTATTATCATTGTAGCATCTATTACTTGTTCTGTGATACTCAGTTTAATAAATGATCTGTGTGTTTTTAAATCATATTATGTCTGAGAGAAGGTGGTGCTTAACCTTGAGGAAGGAACTGTGAAAGGTAAAATGTCTGTTTTCACAGCGACAAATACATTTAGGTAGTAACTACATTAATTGCATGTTTTGTCTATACCAGACAAAGTGTTATGTGCTTTATTTTTATTTATTTTTTTGAGTTGGAGTCTCACTCTGTCGCCCAGACTGGAGTGCAGTGGCCGCTCCCAGCCACCACAGCTTCGAC
>NW_007253860.1:152560-194393 GCF_000164805.1 Carlito syrichta | reverse complement strand
CACTTACCTCAGCCTCCCCAAAGGCGCGGGATTACAGGCTGAGCCACCGAGCCCGGCTTTTATGTGCTTTATATAGATGACTTCATCTCATTCTCGTAACAAACCCTCTATGAAAAAATCTTATCATTATCTTTATTTTCTATATGAGAAATTAAGGCATGGAGAAGTTGTGTAGTTTGTCTAAGTTTACCCTAGTGATAAAGCAATAGAACCAAGTTTTAAGCTCAGGACTGTCTGTTTACACAGAGACATGCTGTTAGGTAGGATGGTCAAGATAGGTCTCTTTGGGAAGATGAAATTTAAGACCTGAATAAAAAGACATTTAATTACACAAAGAGTTCAGGTTTCTAACCACAAGCAGTCAAGTTCCTACTTTACTGCTTTTTTTTTTTTTTTTTGAGTTGGAGTCTCACTCTGTCGCTCAAACTGGAGTGCAGTGGCCGCTCCCGGCCACCGCAGCCTGGACCTGCTGGGCTCCGGCGATCCTTCCGCCTCAGCCTTCCGAGTAGCCGGAATTACAGGCGCACGCTGCCACGCCTGGCTGGTTTTTGATTTATTGTAGAGATGAAGTCTCGCCAAGTTACCCAGGTGGGTCTCGAACCCGCGGGTTCAGTCTATCCACTCACCTCAGCCTCCCAAGGCGCGGGATTACAGGCTGAGCCACCGAGCCCGGCCTTTACTGCTTTTAAGGAGATAATTTTGCTGTCACAGGAAGTTGTTCCATGATCCAAGACTTCATTACAGGTGAATTTGCTGGCTTCTTAGGGTAATGGGAGCATGAGGCAGCACTGGACCCTTTAGATAAAACAGGTATACACTTGGATTCCTGCAGTCCAGAGAACAGTACATGCGAAAACTAGAGAAGATCCACTGGACTTCATGTAGGACCAGGAGATAGATGGGAATTGCTCCTTTATAAGGTCAGGATTCAGAAAAACCTATACACTCAGGGAAGGAACTAGAAAAATAATTTCAAAAGCAGTTAACAAGGAATGTTGTTTATCTTGGTCTTGGCTTTAAGTGGAGGATTAAAACAAATCCCCCAAATATTCATAATCATTGGGGTTTGGGACAGACACTGTATGGCTAAGAAGATACACACTGAAAATTTTATATAGTAAAATGATATTAGTTCTCTAGCACCCCAATTGCTTGCAGAGGCAAATATAAGTATCTCCTGGAAAAGGAGATACTTAAAGGATTTAAAGACATCCCAAAGATGAATTGACAATATCAAATTACATACCATTCAAGGAAATAAGCCAGCCTGAGTGAGAGTCAGCAGACTACCAACAAGAAAACCAAATGCAAAAGCACATCAAATTCTGTTATCAGATTAAAGATTCCAAATAGTTGTTTAATATATTTTTTAAAATAAAGTAATTTAAAAATACAAGAGAAGCAAGATGTGTTCACAAATGACCACTTACATTTGTAAAAGACCCAAGTGGATTTCCCCAAAATAAAAATTAGTATAATTTAGGTGAGCAAAGTCAATTGAAAGGTTAAATTGGAGGCTTATAGGAGCTGAGATGTGAATTACTAACTGAACAGTTGTTTTAAAAAAAAGAATCCATAATGCAGCATAGAGAAGAAAAAGAAGAAAAATATGACTAAATAGTAAAGAAACTAGATGACAGTGTGCAAAAAAAAATAAAGCTATGCTTTAGGCCATATTTTCTTCAATAAAGTATGGACCACCAAGTTTACAGATTGAAATTTAGGCCCTTTCACTACTACCTTTCAGACTTATACTTGCATTAGACTGTAATAACCATTCCAGGATAATGTGCAGACTCATCCAGAAAACAGGCCTGCTTTTCAACTGGAAATATGGAATTTCCATGAAACCTTGAATGTGGACTGCGACTAAGGTGGGAAAAGTTGGAGTAGGTACCATGGGACTCTAAGATGTGCTCTTGAAATTGAATGATACCTTCTTTTAGGTGTACTTGAAGACTTATTGCCATACGGAAACTCTGTTCTTTGTGCTTGAGTCTGGTCTTGATTATACATTTTCCATTTAACAAGGAAATGTTCCATGCATGTCCAGCTTTATGGTTTTGCAGATAAGATAACACCCTGTTCTGAATGCGATGATGAGGTACTCAGTAAAAAGCCAGGATCATCTTTTCTTTCTTTTTTTTTAAAATTAAATCAATATTTTTTATTTTAAAATTGTGGGGTACAGTTAAGGGTTAGTATACAAATATGCGTCGTGCAGGCACCCTTGTTGATAAGGGGTGTCTCCCCATCCCCAGACAGATATTGACTACCGCTAATCCCACCTCCCTTCCCCTCCCCCCCCCATAGTTTCCCATCACTGTCAATCCTTTTCTTATTTACGATAGATGTTCAAGGTCCACTATATGAGTGAGAACATGTGATACTCAGATCTTTGTTTCTGTGAGAGATCACACAGGATCAGCTTTTCAAAGGAGGAACAGTTGTTGGCAAGTAGAAGAGAGTATGGCTTTAAACCAAAACTCTGCATCTGCCTGCAGGACAGTTCTCCAGGTGGCCTTGAACTGACCCGGTTCTCCTCATTCCTCCCCACTCCCACAGCTTCTCACTTGTAATTCTCAAGAATAATTGTGCTGGGAATGCAACCTCCTGAGATAAGGAGGAATTGGCCAGAACAGCTTGGGCTCTGTTCCAGTTTCTCCTGGGAACAGAATTTCCTTCTTTGGCCCAGCATGTCATATTGCCCTGGGGTATACAACCCAGTGTGACTGCTCTCCAGAGTCACTCAGTAGCAGAGCAAGTGGAATAGGCACAAACAAGACTCTGTCCACCTTGGGTGGCTTTTCTGAGCTTTGGGTGACTGGATCTCCCTGAAGCCTAAGTCTGTGTTGCCCCTTGGTCCCTTGAAAGTAATAAACCCTCTTTGTGTAACGTGTGTGTGTGTGTGTGTGTGTGTGTGTGTGTGTGTGTGTATTCTGTCCCACTAAAACATGACAAGTAGTACTAGTACATCCCAAGATGCAGTAACTGAAGTGGCAACAAATGAACTTGCTTCACACAACTTTGTGATTATCTTGTTGGGGAGTGTCAGGAGCTCCATCAAACATCTCTGTCTGCCACAGACTCTTTATAAGAAAAATCGGAGCTGCTTGGTCTATGGCCCAAGCAGCAGGAAGCTTTAATTTTTTTTTTTTTTTTTTAATTAGAGTCTCACTCTGTCACCCAGGCTGGAGTGCTTTGCAATTTCAGTTTACTAACAACAAATCAGTATGTCATCAATATAATGGACCAACATAGTTTCAAGATGACAAAGGGCCTTCCAAAATACTTCATGGTAGAAACAGGCTAAACAGAGCCTTGAGATAAAACAGTTAAAGACTCCTGCTGACCTGCCACTTGAAGGCAAATTGTATCTGATTATCTTTTTTTTTCTGAGTAGGAGTCTCACTCCATCGCCCAGGCTGGAGTGCAGTGGCACGCTCCCGGCCACCCCAGCATCAACCTGCTGGACTCCGGCGATCCTTCCGCCTTAGCCTTTCAAGTAGCCAGAACTACAGGCGCGTGCTACCACACCAAGCTAATTTTTTATTTATTGTAGAGATGATGTCTCACTAAGTTGCTTGGGCTGGTCTTGAACCCGTGGGCTCAGGCCGTCCACTTGCCTCAGCTTCCCAAAGTGCAGGGATTACAGGCTGAACCACCAAGCCCAGCCTGATTGTCTTTACTGAAGATTTTTGAGCACGTTTCTGGAAGAGATGTTACTCTCAGCTTTTCAGAAGACACTCTTCCTGTCTGGGAGTACAACCTTCCAGCTAATGCTACAGAGTCTCTCCCCATCCCCAATCTACCCATCCATACCCATGCCCACCCACAAACACACACGCAGCTGTCTCAGCTGTGGTTTCCTCCCTTGGTCCCACCTTGGCAGGGTCCTCAGGTTCATCTTGGGGGAGCTGAGGAGGAAGGATATGAGGTTCTTGCTCAGACCTTTGATCTGTGCCCCGCACTGTGTCTCCAGCGCTGCAGAAGTATAAGCTGCTATCTTCAGGGCTCACATTGCTCACAGTCAGAGTTGAGAAGGTTAGGTTTGGGCGGCTGATGGGAAACTTGTGCTCAGTAAATCCACTCTCATATGTGGCCTTAACACCCTGATTTGCAGTTGCAATCAGAATCAAGCTCTCTCCTGGGAGCTGACGATACCAGAACATTGTGGCGAGTTGGCTATCGGCCTGACACTGGATCATCATGGATGTTCCACGTTGACAGATATCTCTGCTTGGCTTTTGAAAGAGGAGGGCACCAAGCACAGAGCCTAGACCTAGAGAGATAAAAAGACCTATGAGGGTTGACAAGCTTAAGGTCAGACACATCCCCAGACAAGAAGGTTTCTGCTTTATTTACTGAAGTAGCACTTCAGCTCCCAACCCCACAGTACTACTCCTTTTTGCTTTGCCAACTATTAATATTATTGTCAAGTCCCTCTAATGCAATATCCCCTGCCTCATCTTCTGACTGGTGGCTTCAGACTTTTCAGAAAGAAAGTCTCCCCACCTTTCTACTCAGAATTAACATTAACCCCAGACTCCCACAGGACAAGGGTCATACCTTATCCTAGGAGGAGTAGGAGAGTCAGCATCTTTAAGTGATGACCTCGTTCCTCAGAAAATACACTAAGAAGTCAAACTCAAGTTCATCTTTCCTCCTTACAGTATAGTTTCCCTACCTGTTCTGTTCCTGTCATCTAGCAGGAAACTAAGTTTCTGCAGAACTTGAAAAAAGTAGTGTGCCCCCTCATGGAACTGTGTGTCTGTTCACTTAGAATGGGTCTTCATTCATAGGCATCCAGCATGCACCTGTCACTCACCCACCATTAACCCGCCACTTTCCCATTTATCCTTAAAGATCACCACATATGTGCTATTCTTTGAATATACAAGAATGGAATGCAGTATTGACTTCAAAGAACTAAAGGTACTATTTTAGAACATGGGGGAACCTCATGAGAATTTCAGCTCTCTGCTGGGTTTTCATGGTTGTCCCAAACTGAATTATTCCTCTCCCAACACACATATATCAATAAACTAGCTCTTATTCATCAATTCCCCTTCCCCAACAAATGATATCTCCACTCTTCTTGCCCTTTAGGGAACTCAATAAGCCTCTCTTCTCCTCACCTATCTCATTTATCAATTCACAAATTAAATGCATTATATGTATGTATTACCACTCATGTCTCTTCCCTCATTTCAGTTAACACAGTCATAACTATTTTGTTACTCTTTACTTAATCCTTGGACATTTGAAATAAGGTTTCTTCTCTTCTACTTCCACTCAATATAAGCTATGAAACAGTCACCCTATGTGTAAAATTTGACCACAATGCTATGATTCTTCCCATTATCCAACTGATTTCTTATATTAACTACCTAAAATAGTTTTTTGTTTGCATAAAAGAAGAGATAATTTTGGGGTGCTTTCTGTGCTTTGCACACATTTTTTCAGCTTATTTATGGATTAGGCTATTTAGACTACTATTTTTACAGGCTAGAAAATTTTACAGATAAACTTAAAGACCTACCCAAGTTCACATAATCCAAAAATAAGCAGTAGAGTCAGAACTCAGATCAATGCTTATGTGACCCCAAAGCTCAAGCATGAACATCAATACTATCAAGCATTGCCTCACTCTCACAGTTGTCTTTGCCTTAGTAGAGTGGAATCTGGTGGGTGACCAAGAATCATAGGCCTAACACTCTAAAGGAAACTAGGGACCTCTAGAAAGACAATCTTGTAAAACTAACCCATCTTATTTATTTGGTTCTGAGATCCCATCTCTTATAAGATGCGCCTTTAAATACATAACTGTTACTTTTAGGGGGTGGCTCAACAAAGCCTGATAATTAGTATAACTGGTAAAAGGCATAGAATACTTCACTTTTTCCTGACATGTAGGTATATTTTTAAAACTTTTAGTCAAATATATCAAATTTTCTGCCAAAATAATCCAAAATCTCTTTTTCATTTTATTCATGCTAAATCCTTCTGAAAATTACTGAATGGTCCCTATTCTCCACAAAATTCCAGATCTTTGCCTATCACTGTTCTCTTTCTTCAAAGCAACAGCAAAGATATTTCCATTGCTTTTCATGGTTTTCAAACTGCAGTTGTCTCTAGATTTTTCTTTCAGGGAGTGTCATGGATACTAAACTGTTTTACTGTTTTTATTTATTGAATTAATATGTGCCCATGATTAAAGACTGAAAAAATAGGTAGTAGAGAGCCTGAAGTAAGTTACCCTCTCCAGAGGTAAACAGTCTTTATAAATTATTTGTATATTTCCTTAGAAATAGTTCTGACTTGTTCCAGTTTACATGGATCTGACTCCTCTTTCTTTTACACAGGACAAAGCCCAAGCCTTTCTATATCTTGCTGCTTCTTTTCTTAGCAATGTGTTCTTATCAGTGTATTTCACAGTTTGTTTCATATCAGCACCCCCAAATGTGCCTCTTTATTATTTTCTGTTTTATTTTGAACATTTTCAAACATCTATACAATTTGAAAATACTACACAGTGAACGTGCATGTACAGATTATAGATGAATATAGGATAAGTTACTGTTTTATTACATAACTATCCATCTATCCGTATCTCCTTATTTATCTATCAATCCATCAATTATTTTTAAAAAATTATTTAAAAGTAAGGTGAAGACATTTCACTTCTAAGCACCTCAGGATGCATATAATTAACAAGAATTCAAGGTTTCTTTATGTTTTTAAGGTAAAATGCACAACTCTTGAGTATCATTAAATGAGTTTTGACAAATGCATACACCTGGGTAATCTACAATTACCTTATGTCCTTGCTTAGTGGATTTCTATCTTTAGCCCCTTAGTGGAAACCAAGGTTCTAGTTTTTCACTGTAAATTAGATTTTTTCCTACAATTTCAAATAGACAAAATATCACATCATACACTCTTCTGTGTGAGATCTCTTTCACTCAGAGTAGTGTTTTTATATTTATCCATATTGTGTGTGTTAGCACTTCATTCATTTTTGTTGCAGTGGAATATGCCACCCTATGGATATACCACTGTTTGTTTAGTCATTTCCCTGCAAATGGACATGTAGGATCTCTCCAGGGTTTGGTGATTATGAATAAGCTTTCTAGGTTAAGTCTCTCTCTGCCTCGTTTTCTTTTCTTTCTTTTTTTTTTTTTTTTTTTGAGTTGGAGTCTCACTCTGTCATCTAAGCTGGAGTGCAGTGGCACGCTCATGGCTACTGCAGCCTCAACCTGCTGGGCTCAGGCGATCCTTCCGCCTCAGACTTCCAGTAGCTGGGACTACAGGTGTGTGCCACCATGCCTAGCTAATTTTTTTATTTATTGTAGAGACGAGGTCTGGTCAAGTCACCCAGCCTGATCTTGAACTCCTGAGCTCAAGCAATCCTTCCTAATCAGCTTCTCAAAGTGCTGGGATTATAGGTGTGAGCCACCATGCCTGGCTTCTAGGTTAAGTCTTTCTTGTAGTTTTATGCTTTCACTTCACTGGAGAAAATACTTAGAGGTTATACATCTAAGCTCGATCATAGGGGTAAGCGTATGTTTAGTTTTATAAGAAACTACCAGAACTTTTTCCAAATTGGCTGTACTATTTTCCACTTTCACCAATAGTAATGAGAGTTCTGGGGCTCCAAATTCTTGCCATTTGGTGTTGCCAAGTTGTCTAATTCGAGTAGAAATGTGGATGTTTAGTGGAATCTCACTGTGGTTGTAATGTGTATTTTCTATTTGTCTATCTTTATGATAGTACCATACTGTCTTTATTACTGTAGCTTTACAGTAAGTCTTGAAATTAGGTAGCCCAAATACTCCAACTGTGTTCTTTTGAAATATCATTTTGGATATTCTAGAGTGTCAAAAACTTAGTTGAACTGCAACAGGGTGATTTAATTGTAAAGCAACAAGCCAAAAATGTACGTTAAGCGTTTAATTGCCTCCATAGTAAAAGCAAGAGTCTAAAGCCAGAAAAAGCACTGACTTTGTCCTGTTTTGCTTTTCACTTTGGAAACAACGCTGGCCAAGGATAAGGTGGATCAGTACCCACATGGGGTCACCTCACTGTTGAGGGGGCCTTCAAGGGGAAAGGACTAGTGGAAATACACTGGATACTTAGAGTGGAGAAAAGTGTCTTTCAGGCTGTCTCCTCCTCCCCCACTAGGAGGCCTTGGCAGAGGCACCGGAAGAAGAGCTCTGCAAAGGCCAAGGATGAAGGACAAGACTCTTGAGCTAGGAATATAAATATGCGTAACCTGACCAGTGTGACCAGCCAGGGGGACCTAGATTGCAGTTTCCTTCAAAGACTGTAATGCCTGGCTATGCACCAAGTCTGCAGTGGGGAGAACAGCCTCCCCTCCCTTCAGGCCTGTTAGGTAATGCCTAGCATTCGTCATCTATGACTGAAAGATCACACAGAGGCTTCTAAACAGGAGTCTTTGTGTTTCCATATACCTTCTAAAATCAGCCTTACAGTTTCTTAAACAAAAAGTTGGGATAATAACTGAGATTTTATTTAATCCATAGGTCAAATTTGGGTCATTTAGCATAGTTAGCTTATTTAATCTACAAATAAAATTAACCCGTTTTATTTCTAAATGTTGTAAATAATTCTAATCCATAAACACGATTTATATATTCACCCTTTAAAGCTGTCTTTCATTTCTCTTAGCAATGATTTTTAGTTCTCTGTATGCAGGTTCTTGCATGCCTTTTGCTAAATTCAAAGATTTCCTCATTGTTGTTAATTATCCAATTGTTTGCCTTTAGTATATGAAATACAATTAATTTTTGCATGTTGATATAACATATGGCAATAATACATTAACTTATTAATTTTAATAGTGATTTTATAAATTTTTTAAGAAACTTAATGTAAGCAGTCTTTTCATCTCTTAAAAAGTTTTTCCTCATCATTTGTTCTTTAGCTTTTTAGTCTTTTTCTTAATACACCAGTACAGTGTGGCATAGAAGTGGTAAGAATGAACATTGACTTGTTTATGATCTTGAACATGTTTAATATTCAAAAACTAAAAATGGAAAAATGTTTAATATTTCTGTCATTAAGTTCGATGTTAGTTGTTGGTTTCTTGCAGATGCCTTTTATTCAATTTTTTAAAGTTACATAGACATTTACTTCTTTTAAACAAATGACTGAATTATTTTTTAATTTATATTTTTCCTGATGTTTCATACAGTTAGATTTTTTAATAGACCACTGAGAATCTGTTTTTTCATAATTTTTCCTCATGTTTTATAGGTTTTATTATTTCTATTGACATAACTTTTAAGTGTCCTGAATCTTTCTTCTGTCATATCTAATCTGTTAGAAAGCCCATGCAGTGAGATTTTAATTCCCAAATATTGTAGTTAAAATTTGTATTTATTTCTTATAATTTCCATTATTGTTCTAAAGACTTTTACTTGTTAATTCATTATAAGAATATTTTCTTCTATGTCCTTAAACATGGTTATAGTAGGTACTTTAAATTCCTGTCTATTAATTCCAGCATCAAGGTAAATTTGTAATTTGTATCCACTTATGGATTCTTCTTTTGAATATAGACTATGTTATTCTTTTTCTTCACATACCTAGTGATTTTTGCATTGTATCTCAGACGTTGTCAAAGATATATCTAGATTTTGTTTTATTCCTCTAAGGATGGTTGGATTTTTGTTTTAGTAGCCATTTAACTTAGTTGAATTCAAACTTCAGATTCTAGTCCCTACAGTAGGCAACTGCTGAAATATCTGTCTAGTTCTTTTAGCCTTAGCATGATTGATTGTTGTATTCCTTTCAACGCATAGTTCAGGCATCAACCAGAGATTTGAACAGAGTTTATACTCAGAACATTGGATTAGCCGGGCTCGTTGGCTCAGCCTGTAATCCCGCGCTTTAGGAAGCTGAGGTGAGTGGATTGCCTGAGCCGCGGGTTCGGGACCCACCTGGGTAATTTGGCGAGCCCTCATCTCTACAATAAATTCCAAAAAAAAAAAAAAATCAGTGGAGCATGGTAGCGCGTGCCTGTATTTCTGGCTACTCGGAAGTTTGAGGCGGAAGGATCGCTGGAGCCCAACAGGTCGAGGCTGCGGTGGCTGGGAGCGGCCACTGCACTCCAGTCTGGGCAACAGAGTGAGACTCCAACTCAAAAAAAAAAAAAGAACATTGGATTGTTCTTTTGTGGACTTCTCCTTTCTCAGATGTCTTCCCTAACTTTATATCTGTTTTTTCATAAGTTTCTATTTTACTGGCCCTATGTTTCAGCAAAAAGCTATAAAAACAGAAAACTTACCTTTCATCCAGGTATTGAATTCTTTGTAGTTTTTGCCTGCTTTTGGTTACTTTGCTGTTTCTTAAGATCAGCTTTACAATTTTTATCCAGAGTTTATATCTGTTATTTGTGAAAGAACAGGTCTCATAAAAGTTACAATGCCATTATCAGAACTTCTCATTCTTTTTTTTTTTTTTAGTTGGAGTCTCACTCTGTCGCCCAGACTGGAGTGCAGTGGCACGCTTCCAGCCACCGCAGCCTCAACCTGCTGGGCTCCGGCAATCCTTCTGCCTCAGCCTTCCAAGTAGCTGGACCTACAGGCGTGCACTACCATGCCTGGCTAATTTTTTAAAAAAATTTATTTATTGTAGAGAGGAGGTCTCACCAAGATGCCCAGGTGGGTCTCAAACCCTTGGGCTCAGGCAATCTACTTGCATTGGCCTCCCAAGGTGCTGGAGTTACAGGCTGAGCCACCGAGCCCAGCTGCCTCATTCTTTTTAATGATGACTTAATAGCACATTTTACAAATTGTTTTCTACCTATATTTGAAGCTTCTGAATAATCTAGATTACTTTTAATAAGATCACCTTCTCCAGGACAGAACTGGATTTTTGACAGGCCATGTGGATTGATTCTAGAAAATTAAGAATGAGTTACTCAGACATATATCATTTAGTAGCTTCACAGTCTATATTTTGACATTATTTAAAAATGTACCCGGGAGTACCCCTGTTTCAGTCTGGACTGATTGATAATCAGTTCTACAGCTTAGCTCTTATCCTGGGGCTTTTCTTTGTTGTTATTCTGAATTAGATTTCCAATTTTCTAAATCCTATTATATTTTATCTTTTTGGTTTGCTCTCTTGATTTTCTGGGACAAACTACCTAGTAATTTTCTATGAAAAAATAAAATGAAAGTAAAACCATTGTTTCCTAACATTTTTTTTTTGCATTTTATTGATAGGTTAATAGATAAATCTAAGTTGAAAATTATTTTCTACCATAATTTTATAGATATTTCTTGCATTATTTTTTTAAGTTCAGTGTTGCTATTTAGAAATGTGATATCATTCTGCTATTACATTTATTTATAACTTTTCTTGAAGTATAATTTTGATTTTTAACCTTTAAAAAATCTTGGGTAGCTTTAGAATAATTTAATTATCAGTGTATAAAATTTTGTAAAGATATGCCTTCATTTCAGTAGTTTTATATTCATCAAACACAAAATAGGCATTGTAAAATCTTGAGGTCCTATTTTTTTTCATTTCTGAGAAATGCTTTTGTGGTATTATTTGTTTGGTAATTTAAAAACTTCTCTTTTTCTTGTTTTCTGTTTCTGGAATTCCTCTCAGACAGTTATTGAGTCTCTTGTATTGCTCCTTTAAGTCACTAATATTTCCTTTTATGTTTTCTGTTATTTATCATTTTTTAAGGACATTCTACTTTTATTCTTACTCTTCTTTTAAAAATATATTTAGACTTTCTTAAAGTTTTTAAATATCTTCACTGAAACATGTTTCTTTTCTTATTTATCTTGTTTTTATTTTTTATTTTTTTTTAAGTGAGAAAGCAGGATTTAGAGAGGACAGCAAAGCTCCTACAGCAGGAGGGGATTATTTTTAATTTTTATTTGTTTTTTTAAGGATGATATATTTCTTGTATTTCTCTGAGGATATAAAGATTTAAATAATTGCTATTTGGAATTTTTCTTTTTTTCTTTATTATATCTGCTTGACTCATTTTTTTATTGTTGTTTCAACTATTTATTTTTATTTTTCTGTTACTTTTTCTTCTTTCCTTTTTTTCCCTTTTTATTTTGTGTTATCTCTGAAATATTAGGGACTTTGTTTGCATGCTTGTGGTCCTTGATTGTTTATTCATTTTCAAGAGCAAAATACTAAAACTCTGACTGGAAGTCTGGTAACATGGGTGGTTAGTGTGTACTAGGAGATTTTACTTGAAAAGATTGGGTACTGAACCAGTCATTATGTAAAAAACAAATGTCAGTATGTATAAATCTCTTTTTCTGAGAGTATTCAATTTCTTCAATTAACAATATTATGCTTCTCTGGGTATAGTTTCCTAGTTGTTGCTCTGTGCCAAAGGCAATAGAGAGATATTGAGAAATAATTCTTCATGGGTCTCTGCCATTTCTGCACATCATATATACCAGCTTTCCTCTGGACTGTCTTGTCAAGAATGGTTGTATAGCCATCAGCCCTGGAAAATAAAGTCTCCCTCTGGGTCAGAAAGATTTGTTTGCGATACAGGAAAATAAAGATAATGTCCCCTTCTGGGCAAATGTTGATCAAGTTTGGGAGTAGCCTCTTTAATAGATTGAAATACCCTCTCCAGCATCTGTTGTTTTTTGAGTTATTGATAATGGCCATCTTGACCGGAGTTAGGTATTATCTCAGTGTGGTTTTAATTTGCATTTCTTTGATGACTACTGAGGCTAAGCATTTTTTCACGTATCTGTCAACTGCTCATATGTCTTTTTTTGAGAAGTGTCTATTCATATCTTTTGCCTACTTTTTTTTTTTTTTTGAGTTGGAGTCTCACTCTGTCACCCAGACTGGAATGCAGCGGCCGCTCCCAGCCACCACAGCCTCGAGCTGCTGGGCTCCGGCGATCCTTCCGCCTCAGCCTTCCAAGTAGCTGAAACAACAGGTGCGCGCTACCACGCCCGGCTAATTTTTTGATTTATTGTAGAGATGAGGTCTCGCCAAGTTGCCCAGGTGGGTCTCAAACCCGCTGGCTCAGGCAATCCACTCACCTCAGCCTCCCAAAGCATGGGAATTACAGGCTGAGCCACCGAGCCCAGCTCTTTTGCCCACTTTGTAATGGGGCTGTTTGTTTTTCTCTTTTCAGCATGTTTGAGTTCCTTGTAGATCCTAGATGTTAGGTCTTTGCCAGATACACAGTTGGCAAATATTTTTTCCCAGTCTTTGGGATGCCTCCCCACTCTCTTCTGGCTTTGCAGACTCAGACTCTTGTTAGTTTGATGAGGTCTCACATGTCTATCTTATCTTTTTTGATGCATGGGCACTTGGGGTTTTGATCAGGAATTGGTTGTCAATACCAATAAAAGGGAACACTTCTACACGATTGGTGAGAGTGTAAACGAGTACAACCTCTGTTGAAAACAGTGTGGGCCAGGTTCGGTGGCTCAGCCTGTAATCCCAGCACTTTGGGTGCCCGAGACAAGTGGATTGCCTGAGCCCGTGGGTTCAAGACTCACCTGGACAACTTGGTGAGCCCTCAACTCTACAATAAATCAAAAATTAGGCAGTAGTGGTAGTGTGTACCTGTAGTTCTGGCTACTCGGAAGGCTGAGGCGGAAGGATCGCCAGAGTCTAGTAGGTCGAGGCTGCAGTGGTCGGGAGCGTGCCACCGCATTCCAGTCTGGGCAACAGAGTTCTCCAAAACAAAAAGAAAGAAAAAAAGAAAAAGAAAACAGTGTGGTGATTCCTAAAAGATCTAAAAATTGACCTCCCCTACAACCCCACATTCCCCCTACTGGGAATATACCTGGAAGAACTCAAATCTGTCTATGAAAAGATACCTGCACACACATGTTTATTGCAGCATTATTTACAAATAGCAAAAACATAGAACCACCTGTGCTGCCCATTGAAAGAGTACTGGATTTAAAAAAAAATGTGTTACATATATACGATGGTATATTACAGAGCCATAAAGAAGGACAAAATTATGAACTTCACAGCAACTTAGTTGGACTTAGAGTCTATAATACTGAGTGATCTATCACAGAAACAGAGAACTGAGTATGACGTGTTCTCACTCATAAGCAGACCTTGAACAACTATCCTAATACTATAAGAAAGGGATTGGTAGTAGTGGGAAACTGCCAGGGGAGGGGGAGGCACAACTCATCAACAAGGGTATCTGCATAATGAACATTTGTATACTTAACCCTGAATTGTTCCCCACATATTTAAAGTTAAAATTTTTTTTTAAAAAGGCTGGGCTTGGTGGCTTAGCTTGTAATCCCAGCACTTTGGGAGGCTGAGGCGAGTGGATTGCCTGAGCCCACGGGTTCGAGACCCACCCAGGGAACTTGACGAGACCTCATCTCTACAATAAATAAAAAATTAGACAGGCATGGTGGCGCGCACCTGTAGTTCTGGCTGCTTGGAAGGCTGAGGTGGAAGGATTGCCAAAGTCCAGCAGGTCGAGGCTGTGGTGGCCGAGAGCGTGCCATTGCACTCCAGTCTGGGCTACAGAGTGAGATGCCAACTCAAAAAATAAAAATTAAAAAAAAATTGGAATTTTATAAGCTCTTATCCTCTGTTGTGACTCAAACTCATTGCATATGCATCACCCAGAAGCTGCTCTGCATCACTATTGAGTGACTGGGGGGCAAATGACAGGGGTAACTTAAAGGAATATGAAACTCACTCTGCCTTGAGAGTATCAAAGTATGTCTCTGAGCTGATAGTCTCCTGTCTTCTGCTAGCAACCATGGAACGGGGTCAGGTTAACTTCACTTTCAATATGGTAAAGTCTCATACTGTGAGCAGTTCTTCACAAGAGGAACTGTATAATCTACTAGATTGATTATAGACTATATATGTCAATTATTCTCTTTGTTTTCAGCCATGCATCTCATCCATTACATGAGCCATGTAATTGCAAAGCTCCAGATCTTCTCATTTAGTTTTTCAGAATAAACTTTTGGTTTCCTGTCAGAGAGGTGTGCCTGAACGCTAGCATTTTATGCATTGCTTAGATGGCCTGTGGAGGGTGGAGGTAAGAAATTTCTATGCAGCTTGTAAATCATAAACTGTAAACTATAACTTTATTTTCTGCCTTGAGTCTCATCTACACTCTCATTTTATTTATCATAAATTTGGTAAATAAAATGGACAAGAGAGTATGACTGAAATTTGAAAAAGGGCAAATATAGCTTCAAAGTTCAGATTTGAGCAAGCTGTCATTCTAGACCAAGAAGCTGTAACGTAGTAAATTTAACATCAGCTCTTTTCTTTTTTTATTATTTTATTTTATTTTTAAAATATATTTTATTTTAAAGATATGGGTACAATTCAGGATTAGATATACAAATGGACATCATACAGGTAAAGTTTGGGCCTCTCTTTGGTTCCCACTTTGCCTGGTTTGAGATCAGTTACCCTTACTGATGTTGTGTTCCTCCCTCAACCCTGGCAGTATCCCACTACTACCAATCCCTTTCTTATAGTATTATGGTAAATGTTCAGGGTCCACTTACGGGTGAGAACATGTGGTTCTCTGTTCTTTGTTTCTGTGATAGATCACTGCGTATTATTGACTCTAAATCCATCCAAGTTGTTGCAAAGTCCATATGTTTGTCCTTCTTTATGACTATGTAATATTCCACTGTGTATATGTGCCACATTTTTTTATCCAGTCCAGTTTCAATGGGCAGCACGGTTGGTTCCATGTTTTTGCTATTGTGAATAGTGCTGCAATAAACATGTGTGTGCAGGTATCTTTTTTGTAGAATGCTTTGAGTTTCTCCAGGTGTATTTCCAGTAGGGAATTGCTGGGTCACATGAAAGGTCAATTTGTAGTTCTTTTAGAAATCGCCACACTGTTTTCCATGAAGGTTTAACTAGTTTGCATTCCCACCAGCAGTGTAGAAGTGTTCCCTTTTCTGCACATCCTTGCCAGCATCTGTTGTTGTTTGTTTTATTAATGATGACCATTCTTACTGGGGTTAGGAGGTATCTCAATGTGATTTTGATTTGCATTTCTCTGATGATTAGTGAGACTGAGCACTTTTTCCTGTGTCTGTTGGCTGCCTATATGTCTTCCTTTGAGAAGAGTCTGTTCATGTGTTTTGCCCACTTTTTAATGGGGCTGTTTGTTTTTTTCCTTTTGACACATTTGAGTTCCTTGTAGATCCTGGATGTTAGGCCTGTGTCAGATATATAGTTGGCAAATGATTTTTCCCATTCTGTAGGCTGTCTCCCTGCTCTGTTGATGGTTTCTTTTGCTTCGCAGAAGATTTTCAGTTTAATGAGGTCCCACTTGTCTATATTATCTACTATGGCATGATCACCTGGGGTTTTGATTAGGAATTGGTTGCCTATTCCAATTTCTGTAAAGGTGTCTCCTGCATTTTCTAAGATTCTTATAGTTTGAGGTTTTATATTTAGGTGTTTGATCCATTTAGAGTTGACATTTGGGTATGGTGACAGGTAGGGGTCCTGTTTCAATCTTCTGCATGTGGTCAGTCAGTTTTCCCAGCACCATTTACTGAATACGTTTGCAGAGGCTTTGTCAAAGATGAGTTGGTTGAGGAATTGAGGTTTTGATTCCGAAGTCTCTATACCATTCCATTGGTCTATATGCCTGTTCTTGTACCATTACCAGGCTGTTTTGATTATTGTAGCCTTATAGGAAAGGTTAAAGTCTGGAAGCTCTTTTCTTACCCTACTATTCTACACACTTATAGGATATATTCATATCAGAATATTAAATATACAGATTTTTGAGCATTTGTAAAGCAGAACACCTATCTTTTGTTTTTACTTTTGTTTTTGTTTAGACAGGAATGAGAACCAAGTGAAACTCTCCATATGGGCTTGAGAAGTTGTGACATTATGTTTGTCAGTCTGATGATTCAACGAATGTACTGTAACTATTGTCTTCTCTTCTTAGGTTGTTGTACGGTTGTGTGTATCCAACTCAAGACAGTTGACAATACACCTTCAACATATAGTACACAATGATTATGTGTTCTTCATTACATTTCCTCTTTCCTTAAAGATATTTTATTGCTGCTTTTTAATGTTTTCATTAGTGAATAGTGCCCTTCAGTGTCTCAAATTAAATAAGACATCATCAATTGGATGTCTTATTTAGATTCCATTGTGTATATGTGCCACATTTTAAAAAATCCAGTCCAGTTTCGATGGGCAGCATGGTTGGTTCCATGTTTTTGCTATTGTGAATAGTTGCCTGTTCTAACAGGCACCTGCTTGTTCTACTAAAAGCTTGAGTATAAGTGAAGAGATTTCCCTCTACCATCTGCCACCAAAGTCTGAGTGAACTGGTCAGTTTTGAGGTCCTCAATAGAAAGCAGGAGAGATCTATATCATATCTGAGTGCTTGTCACTGCATGTTTTAGTAGAGAATGAGGGGATGAAGAAAACCCCCCTTTCTGCTATTTTTATTTTAATGACTTGTAATTAATTGCATAAGATCTGGCACAGATGAGAAGACATTTTCCTATTTTTCAAGCCACACAAAATTAGGAAGACACTGGAAGATATAGATCATTTAATTTTAGCAATGCATTTTCACAGTCTTTATGGGTGGATTGCCTTAGTCCGCAGGTTCGAGACCCGCCTGGGCAACTTGGCAAGACCTCATCTCTACAATAAATCAAAAAAATTAGCCGGGTGTGGTAGCACGCGCCTGTAGTTTCAGCTACTTGGAAGGCTGAGGCAGAAAGATTGCCGGAGCCCAGGAGGTCGAGGCTGCAGTGGCCGGGAGCAGGCACTGCACTCCAGTCTGGGTGACAGAGTGAGACTCCAACTCAAAAAACAAAACAAACAAAATCTTTATGGGTAAGATGGTGCCTTGAGTAATAAATGATGGTACAATGTATTTATAGCTGGTTTAATAGTAGTTATCAAAGAATATCGTAAAACTCCCTCAATAGATATGACTATGTCCACTTGTCCATCACTAGGAAGATCTAGATTCTGCTTTCAACCCTTTATCCTTCTATTTCAAATCAGAGCTATTGAAAGTTTATGCTAAGACTTGAAAAATGTCTTTGATGCTGTGGCTATCCTGCTAGTACAGAGCTAGAAGGCCCAGTTCTCTGGTTGTGTGGATTACGTCTTTGCCCTAATGGCTAGAATTGGGCTTAGTCAGCTGAAAATGCAAATGTAACCACCTTGCACTCAATTATCTGATCACTTCAAAAGCAATATAGAAATACTGACCTCTGTAGCTAACTTTTCAGTTGCATAGCTTTGGGCAACTGATTTAAATTTAGGTTTAATTAAATTTTGGTTATTTAAATTTATTTTGAATTATGATAAGGTTTGTTGTATATTATAGGTTTGTTGTATGTCAGGTTTGTTGTATATTATACATATAAACTACCTGTGATATCTCAGTGCTCTCTAGAAAAAAAAAGGTTTCTTCTCTGCATTGTCATTGTTTTCTGTAGGAAGAGGGCATACCCTTTTCCCCACCAAGTTCCAGCAAAAACTTCTGTCCAAACTCCCATTCAATAAGAAATAATTTATTTTGTTACATTTTCCCAGCTCACATAACAGATCACATAATTTAAAGTGCTTACTGGGAGATTTAGAGTAGCAATTTTTACATTCTGTGAATTTTTTCAGTCTCCTTTTCTTTTCTGAGTTGGTGTCTCACTCTGTCACCCAGATTGGAGTGCAGTGACATGATTGCGGGTCACTGCCGTCTCGACCTCCTGGGCTCGGCAATCCTTCTGCCTCAGCTTCCTGAGTAACTGGGACTACAGGCATGCACCACCATGCCTGGCTAAGTTTATGATTCTTTTTTTTGTAAAGACAAGATTTCACTATGTTGCCCAGGCTGGTCTCGAACTCCTGGACTCAAGCAATCCTCTTGCCTCAGTCGCCCAAAGTGTTGGGATTGTAGGAGTGAGACACTGCACCTGGCTGATTTATTAGTCTCCTAATGTGATGTACCTTTACTAAAATAATGGTTTACAGCCAGGCTCGGTGGCTCAGCCTGTAATCCCGCGCCTTTGGGAGGCTGAGGTGAGTGGATTGCCTGAGCCCGCGGATTCGAGACCCGCCTGGGCAGGGAGACCTCATCTCTACAATAAATCAAAAAATCAGCCGGGCGTGGTAGTGCATGCTTGTAATTCCGGCTACTTGGAAGGCTGAGGCGGAAGGATCGCCGGAGCCCAGCAGGTCGAGGCTGCGGTGGCCGGGAGCGGCCACAGCACTTCAGTCTGGGCGACAGAGTGAGACTCCAACTAAA
This sequence comes from Carlito syrichta, assembly GCF_000164805.1. Taxonomy (NCBI): domain Eukaryota; kingdom Metazoa; phylum Chordata; class Mammalia; order Primates; family Tarsiidae; genus Carlito; species Carlito syrichta. Next base: position 175,099 of record NW_007253860.1, on the reverse strand, counting down.
AAAAAATAAAATAAAATAATGGTTTACATTTTCTGAATTTTTCCCTGTACCCTCATGATAAATATTAGTGATGTATTATGTGCATTTGAGTCTATTCTGTGAACTTCCCTTAGAACATTTTTACAATTTATTTCTAAATGCAAACTTTCTATTCTGATCTAAAATATTTTCAGCTTCTTTAGATGTATTCTGTTACTCACTTAATGTATGATATTCCAACTCTGCATATTTTCCATTTAATTCATGTGTCCTTCCTCTCTCCTTGGGCTACAGTTCCTTAGCAAGGAGAGGATAAGCTAGAGGGAGCATGTGGTAACCATGCCAGGAGGGAAAATGAGTCTGGTGTGGTAGGTACTCTTTCTACCAGGGACTCAACTGAGGTAATGACAGTTGTGATGGGAAGAAATGCAAATAGCCCTGGGAATGAACACAGTGCTTGTTCCAGTTCCCTTCTCTTGTCGTTGGTCTTCTGGATCTGGGCAGTGCTTGCTATGAAAAATAAATAATTTGTGGGAAAATGTAGGACTTTCAGAAACCCTGTAGGCCCACTGAATATTTGTAGATTTGGTGTTCTGTTATTTAATTATATATGAAAATGTGCATTCTGTGTTCTGGATGTTGGTTTCAGCCAGGTGAACTGCGACTCCTGTCTCTTCTCAGGGAAGGAATCTTCTCCTTCATTCTAGTGGAATCTCACAAAAACAAACTGCAGGATGCTTTTTCTTTTGTATAGTGTCTCTTCCCTTGTTTACTTTTATCCAAAATTAGTTGAAGTCCTATCTCTCACACAAACTTAATCTTGACTATTGCAATACAGATGGATTTAGTTTTTTCTCTGACTTTTTTCACATCAAAATTTAGTATTTTTAAAAAAAAAAAAAATTAGCACAAATCAAAAAATGTTTCTATGCATTTTGTCTTGTTAATTATAGTTCTTCAAGTGCCTTACTGTTTGGGATGTCAAATACTCTTAACATTTCTTTGTATGTTCAAAGCAGAAAAGGCCCTGTTAATTTTTACTGACAGGAAAGTATATATTTTATTCTTTTCTTTTTTTTTTTTTTTTGAGTTGGAGTCTCGCTCGGTCGCCCAGACTGGAGTGCAGTGGCCGCTCCCAGCCACCGCAGCCTCGCCTGCTGGGCTCCAGCGATCCTTCCGCCTCAGCCTTCCGAATAGACGGAATTACAGGCATGCGCTATCATGCCCGGCTGATTTTTTGATTTATTGTAGAGATGAGGTCTCACTGCCCAGGTGGGTCTCGAACCCACGGGCTCAGGCAATCCACTCACCTCGGCCTCCCAAAGGCGCGGGATTACAGGCTGAGCCACCAAGCCCGGCTGTATTTTATTCTTAAAAAACAGACAAATACTTTCTTTGGATTTTTGTGAGTACAGTCATAGCCTAATTTCCACCACCTTCTGCATCAATTTTTCCAAGAAAACATGATTGACCAGAGAACCCAAAGAAATATTTCCTTTTGCCAGAATTTTACCCTTTCTAAATTAAGTGGACATAATTCAAATTTCACGAACTTTCTATTGAGTCAGCGCATGGACTATAAAGTTTGGAGAATTTAGAACATGTTAGTGCCCTCTAGTGAAATATCAGCCAAGAACAAAGACACCGAGCAAAGTAGAAAATGTATAGTAAGAGGGACTAGGATAGAAAAGGAAAGGACAATTTAACAAAAAAAATGGCAAAACAGTACTTCGGTGTAAACATGTGAGAGGTCTCCTTATTGGGATCCAGTCTCATGAATTTAGGCTGGAGACAACACTTCCGGTTGGGGAGGCTGTTAACTTCAGAATGGTCCCTAACTTGGAAAAGAGTGAAAAATACCTCATTTTCTCCTTACAAAAATATGTGCCTATGGGGTTGGTTTCTCCTTAGTGGTCAGCTTTTTCCTGATTGGCACAAGTGTGCTGTAAGACCCACCACCAGCCTTGAGTTAGGGTCACTTCCTTCTTACATGCACTCTTTTTGTGCAGAGAGGATGTGACTGCGCAGTGCTGCGGATAAACTGCTGGTGCACAGGTACACAGATGTCTGGTTGGTGTTGGCAGACTCCAGAATCAGGGAGAAATTTTCCTTCTTCTTCCTAGAGACACTGTACCCCTCAGGGACATCTCCTTTCTCATTACTGTCAACATTATATGAGAAATAGATCAGCCGTAGCCCCAGACCTGGGTCTTGTCGATACCAGTACATTCTTTCATGGTCCATATGCTGTAAACATTCCAGCAAAACGTTCTCTCCCATCCTTTTAACCAGATATCTTGGGGTCTGTGTTACTTTTGTATCCATGAGGCCTGTGAGAGAAGGACAGAGACAGTGAAAAAGCAGGCCACCAGGAAGCCTGAGGAGGAAACAATCTTGTGTACAAGGCCTAGAAATAATAGGACAGAGTTTGCCACCAATTCTCCAGACGCTCCTCCTCCTAGGACTCACCTACTCCTAAGAAACAAAAGGCCACACAACAGAGGAGCCTCATTTCCATCAAAGTTTTGAGCAAAGAACGGTTCTTCTCTCTGCACAAGGCTGTAGGTTGAGTGTCTGTGATGTCACTGACTCTGCCCACACTCATGATTTCTCAGTCATCCTCTAGTCTAGAGTTTAGAGGTGCTAGAGAGTGAAGAGAATCCCTTTTTCTCATGGGAGAATCACTGTGCGTGTGCGTGTGCGTGCGCATGTGCGTATGCACGTATAGACAATTGTTAATGCAGCAGGCCTGAGACCACTCTCCTTACAAAGGCCGACTTGCCCAAATGGGTCTTGGTCTTGCAGATGGAAACTTGAATTTCAGGAGAGTTATCATCATTTAGTAGTAGGGGGTGTGACTCACTGTGCCTGGAATTCTCCATACACAATGTTGCTTATATTGAACACCTGTTTTACTTCTTTGAGTCCAGAATTCTTGTGCATGATAGGCAGAGGGTGACCATGCGATCAGCATATTAGTCTGCTAGAGCTGACATAAGTCACCACAGACTGGACAGCTTAAATGACAGAAATTTATTTTCTCACAGTCTTACAGGCTAGAAGTCTGAGATCAAGGTGCCAGCAGGGTTGGTTTCTTCTGAGGCCTCTCTCCCTGGCTTGTAAATAAATGTCCTCTCCCTGTAATCTTTACACTGTCTATTACCTGTGCATGTCACTGTTTCAATCCCCTCCTCTTGTAAGGACACCAGTAATATCAGTAAAGGGCCCATTCCATTGACCTAATTTAACTTTAATCATTTCTTTAAAGGCATTATCTCCAAATATAGTCACATTCTTACATACTGGACATTAGAAGATCAACATACTAATGTTGGAGGACACAACTATACCCATACATAACACCAGCTGCCAAAAGTAGCTGGGGTGCTGAGTCTCTACTGGGTTTCCCTGGGCAGAAACGCATTGAGGCATTTTAATTGCTGGGGTGAATATGTACTCGCTCATGGGATGGGGGGAGGGAGGGGGGAAAAGACATAAGGATGTCTCACATGGATTTCTCCCAACTCCACCTATGTCTTCCCACTTATGACTGTAGCATCCTTACTACATCTCTGTGATAAGTCTTAACTAAGAATACAATAATATGCTGAGTCCCATGGGTCCTTCTAGCGAGTCTCTGAAAGTAGGGATTGTTTTATTTTCTTTCCTGATTAGGAAAAATTATCAACCTCTCTCTCTCATATGTTTTCTTCACAGAAGTTGTAGATTTTCATACAATATATTTAATAGTAATAATTACTACAAGTAATATATTGGTCAGAAGGATAAGATTTGGAGCTATGCTACCTGGGTTTGAAAACTGGTTCTGTTACTTTCTGTCAGTAACCTTAGGCAAATTCTGGGCCTTCAGTGTCCTAATATGTAAAATGAAACTAATGAAAGTACTGACCTCACAGAGTTATCTAGGAAGGCAAGTTGATACATGTAAATTGGATAAACCAAGTATGGTTCAATAAATGTAGCCATTAAAAGCATTGGCTTTTGTCACTACTACCATTATCTATTGAATAGTAATTTCGTGTCAGGTAGTATGTTAAAATTCTTCACTAATATTAGACTTTTTTTTTTTTTTTTTACCAGTTTGCGTTTATTTATAGTAAATTATAAATTAATCATTTTTGTGGTTATACAATCACAAGATGATTTCATTATTTTATCACAGACACTATATGTTCTCATGTTTTACAAGATTTGTTATAAAGTTAATGATTAATACAACTTGCCCATAAACCCAAAACTGGTTTTTGTGGTTATCACTACCACCACCTGCTGGACTATTAACCTTATAAACTTAACATCCTATTTTATGAAAATATATAATTTTCTATAAAGAAAATAAAAAGTAAAAAAGGACAATCAGCTATTAAAGCAATAATATGTGGATTCACACAAAACTTACTTCATCTATTCTAAATATTTTATAATTGAACAATTATTAGACTTTTTACATTTAACAGTCTTACATTAGACTTTGGATTATGACTTTTTCTTTTTAGATTTGCCTTCCAAAATATTTCTGTAGGAATTGTTTTTTTAATGAAGTCTAATCTTCAAAATTAAAACTACACTTAATGTGTCCTCTTCAGCCAATATGGATATTAAATTGTAGTAATTACCACACATCCTGCACCACGTCTGAAGATTCCTTCTCTAGGTCCCACAATACTTTTACAATAGATACTTCACTCAAGGTTTGCTTACTCGCTAGGAAGGAAAAGCTACAAACTCTGAAGCTTCTGAGTTGGTGGTGGTGATAGCAATGGTGCAATTGCCCACATGCACAGGTTCACCTGGGGGGTGGTGGGGAAAGTGGTATACCAACAGTGGGTTATGGGTATGGTCAGCCCCAGGTGCAAGCAATAAAGGGTCATTACCTGCAAAGAATTTAGAAACAATCATAAAAGTCAATCAAAATGGTTCAGCTTTTATTAACCCCATGTGCCAGAAATTTTAAATTATTTTTGTGATAAAAGATTCCTTCCATGCAACATTTGTCCTTCTATGACTGGTTTATTTCACTTATCATAGTATCAAACACATAGATGCAGAGAGTAGAATGATGATTGTCAGGAAAAGAGGGAACAGGGAAGTGGGGAGTTGCATTCAGCCGGTATGAATCTTCAGTTGTACAAGTAAGTTCTAGAGATCTGTTGTACAACATTGTGACTATACCTAAAAATACTGTATTGGTCACTTAAAATTTTATTTAGAGAGTAGATTTCACGCTAAGAGTTCTTACCACTATAAAAAGAAAACTCACCAGGTGGTTTTAGTACACATTGAAGACCCACTTTTCAGAAAGAAAGAGTTAGCTACAGCTGCCATTGTGGTGCTTATGCTGTATTTTCCAGTAAAGTTTTACTTATGGTTATTTCACTTACATCATTCATTACATTTCCTAATGATATATACACTTTTAAAAATGTAGTCATGTACAACACAAATAAATCACAGTCATACACCAATTTCTAAGTATTTTTCCATAATATGAAATAATCACAATATTTCAGACTATGTTCTCTAGTTTTGATATTACCTTAAACACCTAATATCTAATCCAACAGATTTAATTGTACCATTTATCAAGCACACTGACACAGCTAACTAACACAAAGACCCTTTGAACCTTAGTTTTACCGGATTATTTGCTTACACAAAGCATTTTAAATCAATACGTCACGTCGTTCTTACCTTTTTTTTTTTTTTGAGTTGTAGTCTCACTCTGTCGCCCAGACTGGAGTGCAATGGCCGCTCCCGGACACCGCAGCCTTGACCTGCTGGGCTCGGGCCATCCTTCTACCTCAGCCTTCCAAGTAGCTGGAATTACAGGCATGCGCTACCACACCCAGCTGATTTTTTTTTTTTTTTTTTAATTGTAGAGATGAGGTCTCGCTGCCCAGGTGGGTCTCGAACCTGCAGGCTCAGGCAATCCACTCACCTCAGCCTCCCAAAGGTGCGGGATTACAGGCTGAGCCACCGAGCCCGGCTGTTCTTACCTTTATTAGAATGAGGTTTATTTCTTTTCTTTTCTTTTCTTTTTTTTTTTACAAGACATGTAACGTCTAAAGGCTTCTATTGTTGGCAATATTTGTAAACGTATGATGTAGTCTGACCTGTTTAAATGAAAGGCATTAGACTAAGATTAAAATTGTTTCCTGGCACACAAGTAAATAAAAGGGAATGCCAGTGAGGCTCTGGAGAGGGTCCCTGAAGACCACAGTGTAGAATGCAGCTTCCTCTAGTAGGTGGTGTGAGGGCAACAGGATTGATGCAGGTCAACTCTATTAAAGGGCCTGGGCTTTAACAGCAAATGAGAAGGAAGGGAGAGAGGGCAGTGACAATTCACCCACAGGTGCTGTCCCCTGTCATGATCTGGGGGGATTGACTCCTACAGACCAAGACCCTCAAAGCTCCAAATGTCTCAGTGCAGGAAGCTGGGAAAAGCTTTGAATGCTTTAGTGGGGGCAGTGGCTTCCTCTGGCAAGGGCGGGCTCAGGAAGCCTGGACCATGTCTCCCATGTGGCAACCCCTTCTGTGTAGAGTGGAAGTGGCTGTGCAGTCTTGTGGGTTAACTGCTGGCAGACTGTGTGAAGGGGCTGGACGACTAGAAATTGGGAGAAACACTCAGTCTTATCTCAAGAGAGACACATGTCTCTCACAAACTTACCATTTGTTAGTGCTCTGGACACCAAATAAGCAACAGATTAATTGCAGCCTCATTCCCACCTCTTGTCCAGATCAACATAAATAGGTCATAGTACATATTCTGGTTGCATCATAGAGTTACCTTTTTTTCTGACCCTAAAACCTGATAAACTGGAATTTCAGTGACACAGCATCCATGGATACTGCGAATAAAAAAGAGAGAGCACACAGGAAGAATACTGATGTATAGCCACCGTAGAAAAGCTTAATGTAAGTTCAAGGACATCATGCCCATGACCCATACTATTTCAAGGAGGCAAAGGGCTACAGAACAGGGAAGCTTCGGGTACGTGGCAGGTGAGTTCATGGTAGTGTCTCGGTGTTGGTGTTAGCTATGTTCAGGCTGTTGTAAGAACTCTGTTATAAGAACACATAACAAAGGAATACCTAGCCAGGGATTCAAGGAAATATTATTGGAGGAAACGACTTCTAAATTGGTATATGATGGAATCATTAGTTGGGTATCCAAGTGAATACCAGAAAGAAGAAAGATACTCCAGGTTAAGTGACCATGGTAGATAAAGACCCAGGAGTCAGCATGGGACCTGTTTAAGAACCTGGGGGAAGTGGAATATTTCTAGAGCAAATGCTGGCGTTGTGGTAGCTGAAAGAAAGGAGAAGCTATGTTAGGACAAGAGCAGATAAACAAAGGCCACATTGTGGAATGGGTTGAGAAACTTGCAAACTAATATAAACTTGAGACAATGCAAGACACTAAAGGGTTTTAACCTCGAGAGAGTGTTTGTATGTGGGGGCAGGTAGCAAGTCATCAAGTAAGGTGACTACTTGGAACGTGGCTAGAAGAATCCAGGTAAGATGACCTTTACTGGACCATAGTATTTTTAGTGAAATTCAAAAAATTAGTGAGGAATGTGATACTTAGAAACATGAACATGGGGTGATGAATTAGGTGAGGAAGGAGAGGGACAGGGAGACAGTAAAGACCACTCCCGCCTCTCTGGATTGGGCATTTAGGTGTGTGGCAGGACTATCTACTGAGGTGAAGAAAGTCGGAGGTGTTGGATTTAGTAAACAACTCAGAGCATGGTGTTCTCTAAATGACAAAACATCCAGGAATAGGACCTGGGACACTGGAACAAATTTTGTTGAGAACAATTATGTTGGAAATGGAATCTTCAGTTTGGGCAATCACTCAATTGGTTGTAAAGATCTAAGCTGCACAGGGAGAAAGGATTGCTGGATGTTGTCCTGGCACTAGAACTGACACAGCTTGTCCTGCTGGACTTTGAAAGCTCACTGGTACAGCAGGTGAGAGGAGGACTGGCCCATGGTGTTACTCACCAGTGCTGCCTGGCTTAGAGTCTCTGAACTGGGGAGCATGGAAGGGCTGCTATGGGGTGTTGGGGAAGTTTTTCCTCTTGGTTGGAGTGGGGCCTTTGAGGGAAGAGTCTCCTTGTTCTTGAAGCTGCCCTTTTTGTGCAGAGAGCAGCTGGCTGTGTGGCGCTGGGATAAACTGCTGGCACAGAGATACAGAGAGGTCTGGTTGGTGCTGGTCGAATTCAGGGTCAGAGGGAAATTTTTCTTTTCTTTTCGAGAGACAATGTACCCTTCAGGGAATCTCCCTTATCAACAATATTGATGTGAATTGAATAGTAGATCAGCTTTAGGCCCAGCCCTGGGTCTTGTCAATACCAGAACATGAAATCATAGTTCAGATTCTGAGAACAAGTCACTGTCAGCTTCTTTCCGGTCTTTGTGATGAGGTGCCTCGGGGCCTGGGTCACTTGGGTTTCCACTGGGCCTGTGAACCCATGAGACAGAGTTAGAGACAGAGCTCCAGGGGCCCTGAAGTCTTAAGGAGAGGCTTTGAGCTGAGGCCTACTAGGATAAGGCCAAGAGTTGTCCATGTGGTTTGGGACTCACCTACTGCCAGGAGGCAAAGGACCACAGAGCCAAGGAGCCAAGGGCCCATGGCAGCATCTGGCAGGTGTCTGCCAGCTCTTGGGCTCTCGTTGCTTCTGTAATGACTCCACCTCTTCAGCCACTTGGGCTTCAGAGATGTTTTCAGGAGAGAAACCACTCCCCTTTCCTCAGAGGACTGAAGTATACAAAGGCAAAACAGGTTGGGAACATTTGTGATCAGTGCCATTTTCCTTCATCTCTCTGTCTTTCTACATGTGCCATCCCTGTTTTCTTTTTTAATATAGTTTTGTACAAATTGCCAAGTATTTATGTATTTTGGATATTTATGGCACAAATTGGTGTAACATATCTGATTATCACTCGGAAATGTGAGAACATGTAGCTTATGCTTTTATCAAAACTGCATTTTCATAATTTTGAAGTCATTTTTACTCTGCAGAAAAAAATTCCAAGTATATTTCTGGCTTTATCTAGTCATTGATATATATATTTTTAGTCACTACCTTTGAAAAGTATCTAAGGTGTGAAATCTCAGTCAGATTCACGTCATAAGTTATTTTACTCATCTGTATGCAGTTCAAAATCCTAGACACATGGCTTCTTTGCTCTTTAGCAGACTAGACTTGTGTGTGGCTATAAGAGCTAGCAGCTGCTGCCCTCAGGGATGGCATCCGGAGTGTCTTTCCTCTTTTCCTCTTCTCTCTCCTTTTCCAAAAGAGATAACCGGGCTCGGTGGCTCAGCCTGTAATCCTGCGCCTTTGGGAGGCTGAGGTGAGTGGATTGCCTGAGCCTGCGGGTTCGAGACCCACCTGGGCAGGTGAGACCTCATCTCTACAATAAATCAAAAAATCAGCCGGGCTTGGTAGCACATGCCTGTAATTCTGGCTACTTTGAAGGCTGAGGCGGAAGGATCACCGGATACCAGCAGGTCGCAGTTGCGGTGGCCGGGAGTGGACACCAGTCTGGGCAACAGAGTGAGACTCCAACTCAAAAAAAAACAACAAAAAACCCTTCCATTTGTACCAGCCAACTCAGCTTCTTGTCTGCTGTTGGCATACATTTGGCTTTTGCTGCTCAGGGAAGATTTCTGTCCTTGGATACTGTGCTATAGCCAGGCAGTATCTTCTCTGCTCTGACTCTTCATCATAGGAAAAACTGCTTGGGACCCGAAGGAGGGGTGGGTCAAGCTTCTCTTTTGAGCTCCTCCAGCAGCTGCACATATTGCTTCCTTGTTTGCCTACCTATGTTCTTCCTGAATTGAGATGACTTTCCTAGGGTTGCCAGAATGTCTTCCTCCTTGAGTGCTTTTGAGCTTTTCTTTTTAATTTTTTAAAAATTAAGGTATAGTGGATGAATTAAAAAATGCATGTATTTACAGTGCACAATGTGATGTTTTGATACATGTATGAAGGGGACCCAAAAAGATCCAGAATTATTTTTTGGAGGAGAGATCCCTTATAGTACAGCCTTGCTCTGCTAGGTAAGTGTTCTAGGAACCCATTGGCAACAGTGTGCCAGCTAGTGTTGTTGTGAGAGGCTGTGTCCAGCTTCAGTGGGTTTTTTCTTTTTGGAGATCCTTTCAACGCATTGCCCATTTCATGATGTGTGATTTATGAGTGTTCAGCAGATTTTGACCAAAAATGGTATTACCCTATGCCCACCCTTCCTATTCACTCCATCTCACCCTGAGCGACTTTTTTTTTGTTTGTTTGCTTTCTTGGATTAAAGGGAAACATTTTGCCAATGTGGAAGGGATGAAAAAAAAATGGTAGAAGCACTAAAAGGCATCAAAATTGATGAGTTTAATACTGCAGTGGAAAAAGCATCTTGATAGGTGTATTGCCTAAAACGGAGGGTACTTTGAAAGTGACTGAAGTTTAAACATGTAAGAATGTCCCCTATTGGGAATAACCCAGAGGAACTCAAATTATTCTACAAAGAAGATACCTGCACGTATGTTTGTTGCAGCTCTATTCACAATAGCAAAAACGGAACCAACCATGTTGCCCATCAAAGTTAGACTGGATAAAAAAAAATGTGGTACGTATACACAATGGAATATTATGCAGCCATAAAGAATGACAAATATATGAACTTTGCAGTAACCTGGATGGATTTGGAGTCGATCATACTCAGTGATTTATCACAGAAACAAAGAATAGAGTTCCATATGTTCTCACTCATAGAGGACCTTGAACAATTATAATGCTATAAGAAAGCAAGTGGCAGTAATGAGAAACTGTTGGTGGGGTGGGGGGGATTGACAGTTGAGGAAAACTGCTAGGGCAGAGAGGGGTATACTTCATTAACAGGGGTACCTGCATGATCAATGTTTGTATACCTAACCTTGAATTGTACCCCACATCTTTATAATAAAAATTAAAAAAAAAAAACAAGCATGTAAGAATGAATACACAACTTTTTTACAAAGTGGGTTAAAGATATTAATAGACACTTCTCAAAAGAAGATGTAAGAACAGCCAACAGATATATGGAAACATGTTCAGCCTCACTAGTCATCAAGGAGATGCAAATTAAAACTACACTGAGATACCACCTAACTCCAGTCAGAATGGCCATCATCAATAACTCAAAAAAATAACAGATGCTGGAGAGGATGTGGCAAAAAGCGAACACTTCTACATTGTTGGTGGGAGTGCAAACTAGTTTGGTCTCTGTGGAAATCAGTGTAGCGATTCCTAAAAGTTCTAAAAATTGACCTTCCATATGATCCTGCAATCCCCCTACTGGGAATATACCTGGAAGAACTCTGGTCACTTTATCAAAAAGATACTTAAACACGTATGTTTATCGCAGCATTGTTCACAATAGCAAGAACATGAAACCAACCATGCTGCTCATCAAAAGAGGACTGTATAAAAAAAATGTGATCCATATACACAATGGAATACTATGCAGTCATAAAGAAGAACAAAATCATAAACTTTGCAGCAACCTGGATGAAATTAGCATTTATAATACTGAGTGATCTCTCACAGAAACAAAGAGCTGAGTATCACATGTTCCTACTCATAAATGGACCCTGAACAACTACCGTATTACTATAAGAAGAGAATTGAAAGTGGCGGGAAACTGTGGGGAGGGGAGTGAGGGGGTGGGGAGGTAGGATTGACAGTAGTCGATAGCTGCCTGGGGAAGGGGAGGGCACACCTCATCGATAAGGGTACCTGCATGGTGAATATTTGTATACCTAGCCCTGAATTTTACCCCACAATTTTAAATAAAAAATAAAAATAAATAAATAAATAAATAATACACAATTTTTTATAAATAAATTCCTTCTTTTTTTGTGGGGGTCCCCCTCATACTTTTTAATTTTTGTTGTGATTTGTAGGAACCAGTGTTCCTGGGAGGGCGGGAGGGAAGGAGGCTATCCCACCCTTCCTAGTTGCTTCCAGTCACAACTAGAGTTTCACAGAGCAGCACTTTGGTGTTTTGCCAAATCAAGTTCACTTCCACAAGAAGTGGGCCCTTACCCCAGTTTTCAAAGCTACCCTCAAACCTCAAAGATAACTTTATTGCCCCCAGTCTTCTTCATGGAGAGAGATGCAGCTAACAGTTTCCGTTCCATGCAGGTGAGGGAACAGTGGTTGCTGTCATGACATTAACTCTGATCTAAGCAGAAATGCTATATCTTTTTACATTTTTGCACCATCCCTTTCTGGGAAAGCTTGTTCTGGGCAGCAGGCTTGGCTCTGCTTCAGTCATAGGTGTTTATAGTTGTCTTGGAAATTCCACCATATCCTATAAATATAGGTGTTCTTGAGGGAAAGAAAGCAGTTTTCATTTTGAAAAACCCAGTTCAAGTAAACAATTTCACATTACTTAGCAAACTTTGCCATCTCAAATTTTATCATTAGGAATCTTTCACAATTTAACTGCACCCAAAAAGTTAAGCTCACTATCTAGTGAATACTGGATTTCCCCATGTTCCACAATGGTCCAAACCTTGTGGAGGTAGATAATTACACTTCAAAGCAGTATTGGCTTCCCCAAGACCTTTTCAAATTAGATTAATCCAAGATTTAGGAAGTAGCTGATTCTACATTTCTCTCTCTCCACCAACGAATTCGCTCTTCTCAGATACATGGTTCTCCCCGCCCTGTTCTTTCTCATAATGAGGCATCTCTAGTCTCTTCTTGCCCTCTTCTACATCAATCAGGTTACTAAAATGATGCTGTTAAACTGAATTTCCATTATCCTTATGGCAGGAGCCAGTTTGACTTTCCCACCTTTCCTGCAACCTGTCCTCTGATATCATTTACCAACCACACTTAGGAGTTTGGGGAACTTACTCTATCTTCCTTCCCAAAGGTAGGACAGACTCCTATGTCCTAACAAAGGGACTGGGAAATGAACAGAACCCTCAAGCTGGCTGAGAGCTCTGAAACATCTCCCTTGATCTCTTGCATCATTTTTCTTTTTTTTTGAGTTGGGGTCTCACTCTGTTGCCCAGACTGGAGTGCAGTGGCTGCTCCCGGTCACCGCAGCCTCGACCTGCTGAGCTCCGGCGATCCTTCTGCCTCAGCCTTCCAAGGAGCTGGAACTACAGGCGTGCGCTACCACGCCCGGCTAATTTTGTGATTTATTGTAGAGATGAGGTCTCGCCAAGTTGCCCAGGCGGGTCTTGAACCCACGGTCTCAGGCAATCCACTCACCTCAGCCTCCCAAGGCGCGGGATTACAGGCTGAGCCACTGAGCCCGGCTGATCTCTTGCATCTTAATAGAATGCATTTCCTTCTATGCTGTGCCACCCCTTCCTCTCTTTCCCTGCACTTCTTTGGTGTTCACTCTCTTTCTCATCTGATTTTCACACATAGCTCAGTAAATCTGCATCTCTCACTGGGGCAACAGTATCCTGTTAAAAGAAATAATGCCTGCCTCTATCCAGATGAATGATTTCTTTAAAACCCCCTGTGAGAGAACACATTCATTAACCCTTTAAATATGCAGCAATATGTGATTTTGAGCCCAGGGATAGACTGTGGCATCCTCACCATCTTCAAAACCTAGATTACTTATGTTCGAGGCATTTCAGTTTTGAGGATCTTGCTCTACTCTGTTTTCCTGTACTATATGATTAACCTTCGAAAGAGCCCCATGGGAGATATTTATATATTGAGTTTTATCTTACTTGGTATAATATTTGATTTTATTAAACTCCTACCTGTATCTGAAATTTAATGTTTCTATTCAGCAAATGTGTTAGTGCCCTCTAGTGGAATATCACAGTGGTAGGTAGAATAATGTTTAAGTGCTAATTCCTGCAACCTGTAAGTATGTATCGTTCGAAGGAAAATGGGAATTAAGGTTGCAGATGCAATTAAGGCTGCTAATCAACTGACCTTGAGACAGGGAGAGTAGCCTGTATTATCCAGGTGAGCCCAATATAGTCACACAGGTCCTTAAAAGTGGAGAAGCTTCCCAGGTGTGTTTAAGAGGGAGCCATAACTGGAAGAAGTGTCAGAGAGATGGGGCGTTGCTACCTTTGAAGATAGAGAAGGAAGCCACAGGCAAGGACGTTGAGTTTCTCCTGGAACCTCCAGAAAGGAACAGCCCTGCATACACCTTGACTTTAGCCATTTCAGTCCTATGTTGGATTTCTGACCTACAAAACTGTAAGATAATAAATTTGTGTAGTTTTAAGCTATCAAATGTGTGGTAACTTGTATGATAGCAACAGAAAATGAATACAATGGCTAAGACCAAAACTCTGTGGCAAAAGATGTAAGAAGGTAAATTAGGATGGGAACGGCAAAAGGGCGGGCAGGGCCTCTGGGGCGTCTTGTGTGTGTGTGGTCATGGGGGTCTCATAGAGGAGGGTCACTGCACATCTTGGGTTTGTCATATCTGAGTATAGAGAGTGTGGGTACACTGATAAGCTGCTGATGCAGAGCGACTCAGAGGTCTGTTAGTGGTGGAGGATTTAGGGTTGAGAAAGATAATTGTAATAACTATTTTTTGTAAGAAAGACTATATAATTCAGGGCATCTTTTTCAAAGCTTCTAACTTCAGGGGAATAGTGAATCAAATGTATCCTAAGTCTTGAATCTTATGAAGTCCAAAACATTCTGATTGATACTCTAAAAACATTCCAATATAACTTTCTTTTCTGCTTTTCGGATTAGGTATTTCAGGGTCTGTGTTACTTGACATTCATGAAACCTTGGAAGCAGGAGGAAGAAACTGACAACAGAGCTCACCAGAAAACCTACCAGGAACAGGCCCTGGGAACCAGGAAGGGCTTGTTCTCCTGAGCCTGGAAATACCAGGATGTTAGTTTTCCATGAGCTCTCTGACCACACCTGCCCTTAAGAGCCAGAGGTCACACACAGATGAGTGTCTCTATGGTTTTTCTCCAAACCAGGTCTTTTTCTCACAGAGCCTTATGCATTTTTTTTTTTTTTTTTAAGACCAACTCAGATGGGGGGGATGCTCTTTTCTTTTCTATTTATTCCCTTTTACTTTTACATTTTTCTTGACACAGTTTTGTTCTCTAAAGGTTTAAAATAACTTATTTTGCTTTTTAAAAATAAGTACTACTCTTATGGTTAGGAAGACAGATTCTAGAGCAGATTTGAACTTGATTCCATAATGAAAATTATTTGTTATATGGACTTGGATAATTTAGGTAACCCATATGTGACTCAATTTCTTTGTAAGTAAATTAGTGTGTTAGTTTGCTAGGGCTGCCATAACAAAGTACCATAGACTAGCTTAAATAAGAGATATTTATTTTCTCACTATTCTCACTATTCTGGGGGCTAGAAGTCTGAGATCAAAATGTCAACAGAGTTGCTGTCTTCTGAAGCCCTTTTCTTTGGCTTGTATATGCATGTTTATTTCCTGTGTCTTTACCTGGTCTTTCTTCTGTGCATGTCTGTGTTCTAATCTCATAAGGACACCAGTTATATTGAATTAAGTCCCACCCTAATTACTTCATTTTTAACTTAATTACCTATTTAAAGACCCTACCTCCAAATAAAGTCAGGCACACGTTTACATACTGGGGTTTAGTATTTCACCATATGAGTTTGTGAGGGTAGGGGGATGTAATTCAGTTCATAACAAAGGAAATGACAAAATACACAACTTACATATTTGCTATGGTAATTAAATGAGCTACTGTGCATAAAGAGATTAAAACATTGCCAGACATATAGCTATTCAAAATATTATCTCTACTGCTACTTTTATCAAATACTTCTTTAGCAGCATTTCAGGGCCAGTCTCTGTGTGGGACTATTCACCTATTGTTTCTCTGAACCTGCCTTCTGAGAGGCAGATGCTATTTGCTTCATTTTATGGATGTGAATACTAAAACTTTAGGGGGCGAAGTAACTTTCTTATACTACTAAGCATCTTGATCTGACTGCAGATCCTGCACTCTCAGCGTGTGAATATTTTAGTTCCTCTATGTGCTTATGTTAGGTGTTGTGGTGAATCTTCAGTTTTTACAGTTTGGCTTTTCAACCTCTTCCTTTAGGGATTCTTTTCCAATCTACTCCAATTTTCACACCTAAAACAAACTTAACGCACACTCCTTTGTCTCCATTGTTTCCTACGTCCTTCATTTCCACATGTGTTGTTGTGTGTCCTCACATTGTCTGTAAGCCATGGGTGGACCTCCTGAGCAGAGTTAGCTCTGTTTATAGGCCAAAGGCATGCTTTCAATGTCCACAGCAGGAGCTGCCACAAACTGTGTCTGCCGTCTTTCAGTGTTTGATCCTTCTTTAGTTGTGCTTTTACATGATTATAGCAATTTTTGCCAAACAGAGCTTATACTTGTATTTGGGTTGGCATCTTAAATTCAAACAAACACTGCCTTCCATGTTTTCATTTTCGAAACATTCATCCTTAATGCATAAGTTTTGTGAACTGCGCATTTTGTTTTAATTGTTTCTTTTCCTAAATGTTTTCTCCAAAAACAAAACGTCATGGGATTTCAATTTTCTGAGAAGCAACATGCTAATTTCTTGTGCAAAATATCTTTCCATTTGTGTGCTGCTGTTGTATGGAAGGGAAACTGAAAAGTGAGGGGGCTTCCTTGCTGACATTCTCAGTAACAAGAGAATGGCTTGTATATGCATGTTTATTTCCTGTGTCTTTACCTGGTCTTCCCTCTGTGCATGTCTGTGTCCTAATCTCATAAGGACACCAGTTATATTGAATTAAGTCCCACCCTAATTGCCTCATTTTAACTTAATTACCTCCAAATAAAGTCAGGCATACTTTTACAGTAGGTTTTTAACCTACTGCTATTCAAAGGGTCACTTCAGGGTCACTTCAAAGGGTCATTTCATTCCTCTGTCATTTGTCACAACCTCCTTGCTTGCCTTCCTGAGCATCAGCAACTACGTAACTTTGTAGTACTTAGTGTGGTCCCTGCACATTGTGCTGACCAGTGACCCAAAGGAGGAATTCTTCCTGAGAGGGAAAGTCCTTTTCTAAGGCTAGAGATGACTGTGAGGGTTCCCTGCTGAAACAGTCCAATCCTAAGCCTGTGGCGATGAGTCATTTTAGAAAGGAAACTGGTAGAATCCACCCTTAAAAGTCAGATCATTAGATTCAAATTCCTGTCTTGTAACTTTGCCTTTAAGCTACTTCCCAGAGTGGTTCTTTTCATCAGCCGTCTTTCAGCTGCTTGGACATAGAGCCCTATAACAGTTTTCTATTACAGCTATAATAGGCCAGGCTTGGTAGCTCAGCCTGCAATTCCAGAGCTTTGGGAAGCCAAGCTGAGTGGATTGCCTGAGCCCATGGGTTCAAGACCCAACTGGCAACTTGGTGACACCTCATCTCTACAATAAATTAAAAAATTAGCTGGGTGTTGTAGTGCACTCCTGTAGTTCCAGCTCCTTGGAAGGCTGAGGCGGAAGGATCGCCGGAGCCCAGTGGGTTGAGGCTGCGGTGGCCGGGAGCGTGCCACTGCATTCCAGTCTGGGCAACAGAGTGAGACTCCAACTCAAAAACAAAACCAGAAACAAACCAGCTATAATAGATTACCACAAATTTAATGACTAAAATGATACACATTCACCTAATAGTTGTTGAGGTTAGAAATTCAGAGTGAGGCTCGTTGAGTCAAAACCACAGGGAGGCAGGGCTGTGTTTCTTTCAGGAGGCTCTAGGAGAGAATCTTCCTTTGTCTCTTCCAGAGACTGTCATTTTTTTGCTCCCTTTATCTTCAGAGTCAGCAACAGCAGGTCAAGTAGTCTAAGCAGATTTAGGATTGGCTAGTTTGAATCATTTTGGTGACCTTCATGGTATGAAGGTTGTCTTAAGTTGTCTGGTATTTGACCCTGGAAAGGGTCTCAGAGTACGAGAGTCCAGTAAAAGTGGTGGCTAAGGGCTTATAGGCTTTGGATTGGTTGGTTGGATATGAAAGTTATGTTCCAGGAAAAGTTGTTTGCTATTTCTAGGAATGAGTTAACCTGGGAGAGGCAGTCCCTCCAAGATCTGAAGGTCTCCAGATGTCAAAACATCCGAAAATACAGACAACTAAAAGACATGATTAATACAGTGAGTATGCCCTCCTAAGGGCCCAACTTTGGTGGGTATAATAAGGAAAGACATCAAAGTGACTCAACAGGAAGAAATATAAAACTCTTTTAGGCTGGGTATGGTGACTCATGCCTGTAATCCCAGAACTTTGGGTGGTTGAGGTGAGAGGACTGCTTGAGTCCAGAATTTTGAGACCAGCCTGGGCAACATAGTGAGACTGTGTCACTACAAAAATTCAAAGAAATTATCCAGGCACGATGATGTGTACCGGTAGATCCAGATACTCAGGAGGCTGAGGAGGAAGGATTGCCTGACTCCGGGAGGTTGAGGCTGCAGTGAGCCAGATCATGCCACTGCACTCTAGCCTGGGTGACAGAGTGAGATCATAACTCAAAAAAAAAAAGAAAAAGAAAAAGAAAAAAAGTAGCTCTTTGACACCATCCTAGGCTTTAGTAAGGATTTGACATTATAATACAATGATATTTCTCTAATTAAGAGTTGTAATATTCCTTCTTTCAAAATATTAAAGGAATAGTTACATGTTATTTTCATTTAATAAGCTTAGATTCTATATATCATAGACCATGGAGAGCCACTGAAGGATGCTGAGAAAGGGAGTGATAGGAACAGATGTTTGTAATTTGGGAGATTATACTTGAGTAAAATGCTAACACTAGATTAGATGAGTTGAGAAGCAATAAGAAACCAGACAGACGAATAAGAGATCTTTTATGTTTATCTGGGAAGTTTATAAAAGTGGCATAACATGACAGTAGTTGCAGTGATTGAATTAATAAATGAACGAAGTTATTTAGGAGTTAGAAATGAAAGCACTTACATATAAATTGGATGTCCAGGGTAAAGGAGGAAGAGAAATGTAGTACAACTCTCAGTATTTAAATATTGCACAGATACATAACTCATACTTCAATTCATTAAGCCAGTAACTCCGAAGAAATGAAGCTTTTGAGGGAAAGATAATATGAAGAGTTTTACCTCTAGGCAGAAGTGTTCAGTTGGTGTCCTGAATGAATTTAAGTTCAAATTAGATGTTCGAGGTCAGGTTTGGTGGCTCATGCCAGTTGCCCCAGCTACTCAGAAAGCTGAAACAGGAGGTTAGTCTGAGCCCAGGAACTTGGATCTGCAGTGAGCTGTGATTGTACCACTATACTCCAACCTGAGCAACAGAGTGAGACTTCATCTCTTGCAAAAAAAAAAAAAAAAGCTGGGTGTGGTGGCTCATGCCTATAATCCCAGCACTTGGGGAGGCCAGGGTGAGAGGATTGCCTGAGTCAGCTAGTTCAAGACCAGCCTGGGCAACCTGGCAAGACCTCATCTCTACAATAAATAATAATAATAAAAGTAACTTAGCTGGGCATGGTGGCACGTACCTGTGGTTCCAGCTACTTGGAAGACTGAGGCAGAAGGATCACCTGAGCCCAGCAGGTTGAGGGTGCAGTGACCGTGAGCATGCCACTGCACTCCAGCCTGTATGACAGAGTGAGAGACTCCAACTCAAAAAAAAAGAAAAAAAAAACCAGGCATCGTGGCTCACACCTATAATACCAGCATTTTGGAAGATAGAGGCAAGAGGATTGCCTGAGCCCAAGGGTTCAAGACCAGCCTGGGCAACTTGGTAAGAGATATTGTCTCTACAATAAATCAAAAAATTAACTGGGCATGGTGACACACGCCTGTAATTCCAGTTACTTGGAAGGCTGAGGCAGAAGGATTACCTGAGTCTAGGCTGCTGTGGTGGTAAACATGCCATTGCACTCCAGCCTGGGCAACAGAGTAAGACTCCAACTCAAAACAAAGAAAAGAAAAAAAATCAGAGTGGAAAATATGTAACCAACAATTTCTATTTCAGCTTTTGAGAAATAGTTTTGAGTCTTTTTTCTCTTAGCCTACTCTTTAAAGACCTTTTTTTCCTTTCTAATCTAATTGTGTACTTGCTTGAGAAATTCCAGAGGTTGTTTCAGAGGCTGACCTCTGAATAACAGAGTATGAAGACCCCACAGCAGAATTTGTCATTGTTTAGAGGTCACCTTAAGGTGATAAATTTACAAGATGGTCACAATCAGGATGATACAGGCCAACTCTCTAGGTGGACAACAATTTAAGCTAACCATTGAAGCAAGACCAGCTCCCTGTGCTGTTCCCAGATAGTCCTCACTCTGGTCTTTCCCTTTAAAATTCTGTATCCTTGGCCGGGCTCAGTGGCTCAACCTGTAATCCCAACACTTTGGGAGGCCGAGGCGAGTGGATTGCCTGAACCCACGTGTCTGAGACCCACCCAGGCAACTTGGCGAGACCTTGTTTTTACAACAAATCAAATGTACCTGGGCTTGGTAGCGCATGCCTATAGTTCCAGCTACTTGGAAGGTTGAGGCAGAAGAATCACCAGAGCCCAGCAGGTTGAGGCTGCGGTGGCCGGAAGTGTGCCACTGCACTCCACTCTGGGCAACAGAGTGAGACTCTAACTAAAAAAATAATAATTCTGTATCCTCAACCTAAAATTTTGAAATTTTTTGGGGGGGACATGAGACTGGCCATTTCCTCATCTGCTGGCTTTTGGAATAAAGTCACCTTCCTTGCAGTACATCTAATGCATGTTCATTTTGGCCCGCAAGCGATAAGCAGCAAAACTTGCTGTCTGCTATAGACACCGATCTTGGATTTGTTAATTCATAGATGGTGATTCTTATGCCTCCAGTCCCCATCTTGGAATAATAAACAACAAATACCTCAAGGAAAGAGAAAGAAGAAAAGACTACTATCATCTTAAGAATTCATCTCTCTGAAAAAAAGTAACTTTTCTCTCCTCCTCCTCTTATCTTTGGGGTAAAGTGGTAATTAATTCTGTGAAACTCATTAGTACTTGAGTTACTCTGAGTTACCTGATGATGAAATGGTGGGTCACTTCACAAGAAGAAAAACAGTTGTCTCAAGAACTTAATCTATCTGGATCATACCAAATTTCTTCTTCAGGAAGCTTTCACCAACTTGCTAATAACATAACTAAAGTCACATTAGATGTTCTCCTGTTCACTGGACTCTAATCTAGTTCTTTTGAAGCCCCACTATGAGGTTTTTATTTTTTCCACTCATTAGAATTTCACAAAATTGCTACCTTCCCAAATGATCAACTGATAAGAAAAACTATTTCCATGCTAAGTTACCTTAAAATGTATAAGGACAAAGGTAATTATGCATCTCCCTCTGCCAGCTAAGCTTATTTCCTTCAGAAAGATGCTCTCCATTCTCACTCCATTCTGCTCTTTCTACTCCACTGCCCTTTCATTGGCATCAGTTCTGGTTTCATCTTTCTTTCCTTTTGTCATCCCAGGGACTAAAACAATTCTGTTCCGTGTCCTAAGTCTCCAATGTCCTTCCAATAGGAGCAAGATCTATTGCACCTCCTTGCTGTTCTTTCCTACACCTATCCTTGCTCCCTTTGACCAAAGGCCTCTCCATTCTATTGTTGTACTGTGTCCTTAATAGAGTACTAGGAAGAAAATTTGATCCCCTATATAACCAAGACTCTGAACCATCTCTTGAGTCTTCTTGAATTCTGATTTAATGCATTTAATACACTCTGAATGTCTATTTCTATTTCTTATTGGCACATGCACTCCATTGGTCTGATAGACAGAATTCCAAGAATGACCTCCAAAGACTCTTGCTCATATATAATCCCCTTTGGTTTGAGTGTGGGTGGGTGAAACATAAAATATGATGAGATATTACTCCTTTGCTTGTTATATGATTTGACAAATATTATCCAGGTGGGCCTAACCTAAACTAATCATAGGAGCCCTCTAAAAGCATAGAATTTACTCCAGCCTGTAGCAGGAGAGGTCAGAGAAATTTCAAGCATGATAAGCATGTGATGAGCATTTATGGCTTTGAAGATTGAGTGTCAGAAGCCGCAACCCCTAAAGAGGCAAAATGGAGGTTACCCGAAAATGGGAAAAATGCTGACTGGGAGCAGAGCCCCAGTGGGAAGCGGCCATGATGGAGGCGGAGCCCCATGGATCCTATTGAAGGACTCCTTTTGGCCTTAAAGGAATGCATGCTTAGGTTTGAAAAACACTTCCCTTGAAAAATAAAAGAATTAGCTAGAATGTGCAAGGATGTGGAATTAGCAGTAAACCTATGTATAGAAATGTAAAAAGGGCTCAACAGCAAAAATTTCCCCCCTGAAGGGACAAGGGAATGCAAATTTTACAACCTTTAGATAAAAAAGGAAAAACAAGTACTTCCTCACACCCTTTATAAGTAACAACATTGACAGTTGTGATTGATGAGGAAGTGAGAAACTGAGACAGAGTATCTCCAAAAACAGGTGTTTTTGGGAAAAACAAGTCACAGACATGCCTTTTGATTTAAGAATATTATAGTTTAATTAGAAAGTTAAAATTA
>NW_007253860.1:118918-152540 GCF_000164805.1 Carlito syrichta | reverse complement strand
AATAAAGTTTTAAGGTAAACTTAAAATTATACACACTTAATGTAGGTTTAAAATTAAATACATTCAGGATTAGAAGTAAGATTAATTTCATATATAAGTGTAGATTTAAACATGTTTTGTTTGGAAATATAAAATGTAAAATAGGTGATAAGAAATTAGCAAGTAATATAGATAAGGCAATTAGAATTAAGAAAGTTAAATTTTAAAATTAATTGTATTAAGAATTCATAGTGGGTAAGATAAGGGTGGTTATATAAAAGAAAAAACAAGTCAATATATTGCTGCTAAAAGTATATATAAGGGTAGAATTAAGAAAATAGATTAGTAAAGGAAAAGAAATAGAATAGCGAAGGGAAGAGATTCAGGTGACCTAGGGGTCACAGGACGTGGCTGATAAATTGGCAGCTGGTATTTTGTTACACCACCTGGTAGCAGGAAGAAACAAAATGAAACTTGTAAAGGTCAACTTCCCCATAAACAAAAGAAAAAACATGATGTAAACATTTAATGTGTAACATGGGACACATTTTGTGGTAGGGGGGTCAGTAAAAAAACTATATAAGCTTGTAAGAATTGAATAAAAATTGGTAGAGTCTTGAGCTCTCCCCAGGAAGAGGATTCCTGTCGTTTTCATCTTTTCTTTTTCGCCGCTTCCCGATTCCCCCATCTCAAGCCCCAACTCTCTCCTGGAGCTGGACTCCAGCAATTGAGGAGACCAGAAAGAGACTGCCAGGAACCAAGAGAAATTCAACAGCGACAGTCAACAAAGAAATGCGGCCTTCAGTTCTGACACCACAAGAAACTGAATTCTCCCCCAAATAGGACTAATTGGGAAGGAGGAGACACCCTGCTCTGATGAGAATGCAGCCAGCTGACATTTTGATTTCAGCCTTTTGAGACCACGAGAAGAGGCCAGTCACACCATCCTGGACTTCCGACATACAGAGCTGTGAGACAGTATGCTGGTGTTGTTTTAACCTGTTAAATTTACACTGATTTGTCATATGGCAATAAAAAATAGTTGGTTATCCCTCAACATTTATCTTTGAGCAACTACTCAACAAATCTGCCAAATCTCTGGTCAATTTATTCAGGGTCACAGGTATTGATCTTAAAATTTTTACCTGCATCTACTCAAGTGAGGTTCTGCTTCTTAATAATTGCTGTAGACACAACTCATTTCTCTTAAACACACACACCCAATATGACTTCCTCTTCTCTGTGGGTGATCCTGAGCCCACATAATAATCTGAAAAATGTTCACTACCCTCTTCATCATCTTTTACTGCTGCTGAGCTGAGGCTATTGCACATCTGAAGAAGCTCTGCTGCCACCCTCCTCATTTTCCTATACAACATGATTGACTATTGAGAGACTCTTTAAAAAAAAAATCTTCAAAGGATCTTTTAAAGCCTGAGGGTTATTTTTCTTTACTTGATTAAACAGGATTTAATTTCATAAAAATTTCCCTATATTTGTTTTTTTTCTCTTTTAATTTTTATTTTAAAATTGTGGGGTACAATTCAGGGTTAGGTATACAAATATTCATTGTGCAGGTACCCTTGTTGATGAGGTGTGCCCCTCCTTCCCCAGGCAGATATCGACTACTGTCAATCCTACCTCCCCACCCCACCTCCCTCCCCCCTCCCCCCTGAAGTTTCCCATTACTGTCAATCCTTTTCTTATAGTATTATGGTAGTTGTTCAAGGTTCACTTATGAGTGAGAACATGTGATACTCAGCTCTTTGTTTCTGTGAGAGATCACTCAATATTATAAACTCTAATTCCATGCAGGTTGCTGTGAAGTTCATGATTTTGTTTTCATTTATGGCTACATAATATTCCATTGTGTATATGTACCCCCTTTTTTTTTCCAGTCCTCTTTTGATGGGCAGCATGGTTGGTTCCATGTTCTTGCTATTGTAAGTAATGCTGTGATAAACATATGTGTGAAGGTATCTTTTTTATAGAGTGATTTGAGTTCTTCAGTGTATATTTCCAGTAGGGGGATTGTGGAGTCATATGGAAGGTTGATTTGTAGAGAACTTTTAGGAATCGCCACACCGATTTACACAGAGGCTGTACTAGTTTACATTCCCACCAACAGTGTAGAAGTGTTCCCTTTTTGCCACATCCTCTCCAGCATCTGCTATTTTTTTAGTTATTGATGATGGCCATTCTGACTGGAGTTAGGTAGCATCTCAGTGTAGTTTAAATTTGCATGTCCTTTATGACTAATGAGGCTGAACATTTTTTCACGTATCTGTTGGCTGCTTGTATATCATCTTTTAAGAACTGTCTATTCATTTCTTTTGCCCACTTTGTAATGGGACTGTTTTTTTTTTTTTTTCTTTTTGGTATGTTTGAGATCCTTATAGATCCTTCTGTTAGGCCTTTGTCAGACATGGAGTTGACAAATACTTTTTCCCAGTCTGTGGGCTGTCTCCCTGCTGTCTTGATAGTTTCTTTGGCTTTACAGAAGCCTGTCAGTTTAATGAGGTCCCACTTGTCTATCTTATTTCTTATGGCCTGGAAACTTCGGGTTTTGATTAGGAATTGGTTGCCAGTTCCAACTTCCACAAGAGTGTCTCCTGCGTTTTCTAAGGTTATTACAGTTTGAGGTTTTACATTTAGGTCTGTGATCCATTTAGAGTTAATTTTTGTGTATGGGTATAGGTAGGGGTTCTGTTTCAATCTTCTGCATGTGGTCAGCTAGTATTCCCAGCACCATTTAGTGAGTAGGTTCTCCTCTCCCCAGTAGTGGGTGGTGGAGGCTTTGTTGAAGATGAGTTGATTGAGAAATTGAGGTTTTGCTTCTGGAAACTCAATTCGATTCCATTGGTCTGTATGCCTGTTCTTGTACCAATACCAGGCTGTTTTGATTATTGTAGCTTTATAATAAAGTTTAAAGTCTGGGAGTGTGATCTGAAAAGTAAAGTTTGTCTTAGAAAGTTGCTGTGGTTTTAATGAGTCCCTTCTAAAATTCATGTTGAATTATAGTCCCCATTGTGTTGGTATTAAGAGGTAGGGCTTTTCAGGAAGTGATTAATTTATGCAGATTCTGCCCTTATGAATGGATTAATGATTGGAGGAATCTAGTTTAGGTGCTTTGGCCTGTGATGACATAGCACTCAAGGCACCATCTTAGCGGCAGAGACTCAGTGGAGACACCTGAGGTGTTTTTATCTTGGACTTTCCAGCCTACAGAACTATGAAAAATTTCCATAATTTATAAATTATCTAGTTTCAGGTAATTTTTTTTACAGCAATACAAGTAGACTAAGGCAAAAGTGTTCACATTGTGTTAATGCCTCTAGTACAGTTAGGGTATAAACAGGGGCAAAGGCTTTGTTTATAATAGGAAGGGGTCTGGAGAGACAAGAATGAGAAAAAGGAAGCAAGCCCTATCAAGGTCAGGGCTTTGGTACAAGCTTGTGATGAGGAAAGTCTCCCCCTCATTCTTTGGATTGCCCCTGTTTTGTGCTGAAAGGGTGTGTCTGTGCAGTGCTGTGGATAAACTGCTGGGACAGAGATATAAAGATATCGATTGGTGGTAGCAGACTCCAGGATTAGGGGGAAATGATCTGTGTTATTTCTAGAAACGTGATACCCCTCAGGGACATCTCTTTATTCAGTGCTATAGGTACTAGGTGAGTAATAGACCAGCTTCAGTCCAAATTCTGGATCTTGTCAATATCAGTACATTGCAATATGATTCATATTCTTCGAACACTGTGGAGTCCATCTCTTTCCTATACCAGTGACCCTGTGTCTTGGAATCTGTTTGACTACATCATCATTTTTGAGGTCTATGAGGAGAAATAAAGGTGATCAAATAAAGGCAGAGCCTTTAGGAAGGTAGACTAATGTGACAGTCATGAAGACACATTTTGCAGTTAGAGCCTGAGAAGTCAGCGACAGGGATTCCTCATCTGTGCCCAGGACTCACCTGCTTTCAGGAGACAATTGACCACACAGCAGAGGAGCCTGCTGCTGATGGCAGTCTCAGATGCAGAATGCTTCCTGGTGCTGAGATGACTCTAGCCTTTGATACCAACACTTTTCATCTACTTCCCGACAAGAGAAATGACACTGTTCTCCCACATTGCTTCAGAAAATAATTAAGAATCTTCTAACTTAACATAATATGATAGCTTTATTTATCTAGGTCAGATAACTTTATGTTGTTCCCTAGAAGAACATAATTTCTAATTTCTCCTATTTGATATTCCTTTTTGATATAATGCTTTTGTGTCTTTTGAATTTTTGCTAGAATATTTGATAACTTTAGTAATGTTTTATGGAACTTTGAGTATTTTCTCTGAGTGCATGTCTTGGAACACTTTTCTATTTTAATCCTATACCCAAACTTCAAATTCCACTCCAAAATTACTCTAATCCCTTTCACCAGTCTAATATTATTTACTTCCATATAAAGTCTCTGTATGCTTTCCATATAAAGCTTGTGTCCTTTTTGGTCTCTTTTTTCTCTCTTTGGGCTCCTAAGGGAGTGGAAAGGCATGGTGGAAGGAATGGAGTAACCATATGGACACAAGTTTAGGAAAAAACTAGGAGATGCCTAAACATGTTTAGAATTTGAATCTGGTATAGTAACTTGTCTTACCACCAGATGGAATTGGGTATGGACAAATGTTTAAGCAGGGACTTGAAGCTGCTGTCTCACTTACAAGTAACTATTCTAGTAACTACTCTGAAAAATACTTGCTTTGGAAAAAAAATTTAGGGAAATTATGGGATGCTCGTTACCACAAATGTAGTGATGATCAAATGTCATTGATGTGGATTTCTGTTGTTTAACTTTATAGGAAAGTGTTTTCTCAAATTCTGGGTCAACTTAAGGATATGGCTGTAAATTGTCTCAGATAAACTGCCAGCATAAAGGTATATGGATGTCTCAGGGGCTAGGAAGAAACCCTCCTTCTTCTTCTTTCTGAAGATACTGTACTCTCTCTTTCCAGTGTTAACAATGACAAGTGAGAAGTGGATTTGCTATACCCCTGTCTAGGGTCTTGGTCACACCAGAATATTCTGTAATAGCCAAAGTTCTGAAGACATTCCAGAAAAGCTTTTTTCTTTCCTGTCCTCAAGATATCTAATTTCTTGATTCTCTAACATCCAGGTGGCCTGCAGGAAAATAATACAGATGTTACAAACAATGTCCACAGGGCATATGAACGTTTTGGTCAAAAAAAGGAAATTTGTGCCTAGAAATCCCAAGACCTGATTTTTCCTTATGCCTCATGATCTCACCCACTCCTAGGGACAAAAAGACTATCTGATAGAGGAGCCCAATACTAATGCCAGGATAGGGGAAGCAAGGGGCTCCTTCCAGCTCACAGGTTGTTTGCATGAGATGTCACTATCTCTACCCACCACCCATGTCCCACAGAATTTGACAGAGATAAAGCCTTTCCTTCACAGAGCACCACTGGATCACTTCAGTTGGGAAAAAACAGTTGCTATTCTGGGTTTCTATATGTTACTTTCTTTGTATTCTTTCTGACTCAAGCTTATTCTCCATCTACAATTTTTTTTTTTTTTTAACAACTATCAAGACTGTAATCACAGGGCTAGCCCAAACTAGGCCTTTTGTGTTGGTACCACACAGCAGAGGAGCCTGCTACTGATGGCAGTCTCAGATGCAGAATGCTTCCTGGTACTGAATCTTCTAACCCTCTCAACAAGGTAAATGTTGAGTTACCTTGTAGATATAACATAGTCAAAACTTGCAAGTTATGTGGCTGGTGCTTGCACAGTAGAAAATTCTTTGACCTCTAATAACATCCATAACTAACAGTTCCTCCCCTAAGAGCTAAGAAGACCAGACTTTTTCAGAAGAGAGGAATCTGTTGGCCTGGAAGATCAAAGTCTACCTCAGCATATCTTACCATAAACTGTCAAATTTGAAGCCCTCCAATCAGACCCTGCCAAGCCAGCATTCCTAAATCCTCTCTCTTGCCCTCTGATCCCTTAAAACTTGTCCAGAACTTCAAATTAGCTTGGTCCTGTCATCTTGATGACTGGTTCTCCAAAAATGTATTTCTCTTCTCAAAAGATGCTTCCATACTTATTGTCTTCTGTGTTCATTGGGCAGTGAGCCCATTTGCGCAGTAACAAATCTTGGTACTCAACGCAGGACCAAAACCTCTCTGAGACACTATAGCCCCTTGAATGGGGATTGGAGCTTTTTCACTGACCCTGAGTGATGCCACCTAGACTGGTTTATCCATTAAAGAAGATTGACTGGAACGTCCCCATTCTCCTCCATAATATTGTGGGCTCTCCAAGCACTACTGTCTCTTTTGAGAAAAGAAATTGCTTCTGGATTCAAAGTAATGGAATGAGTACCTCATTAATATGAGCTTACACTTTAAATTATCTTTGGTCTAGGATTGTGGGTTAGAGTCCCATTTTTGTTTAGGATCATGGGTTTGAGTCCCACCCTAGGGAGATCCTGGTTGGGTTATAAGTCTTGTAACAACAGCCTCATTAGACATTTATTTAAATTAAGGTCTTTGGACACTGAAGATATAAGACATTACTTTCTCCAACCCTTTGAGGGTGTTCCTAGGAGACTAAAAACCCGTGAAAGTGTCAAGGTTTTGTTGACCTATGATGTAAAGTGGTTTTATAAGGAAATCTCGCCTGAAAAACACCCTATTCCCAGGTTAGAAAGAACTCCAATATCTCATCAAGAAGATACATGTAATGGACATGGACACCCCAACATCTTGAGCAAACCAACACTGACTAGCATTTGAGACCCTGTGACACATTAGAAGGAATATCTGGCCCATTGGTGATTCTCTGGGAAGAAATTCCCAGAACCACCTTATCACAGACCCACATTTCCCAAGTACTAGTTCTTGCTCTAGCTGTCTCAGATAAACCACCATACAAAATGGGAAACTTTATTAACATACCTGGCTATAGTCCTTTAGGATGCATTCTTCAAAACTAGCAGTGTTTAGTTATAAATAAATAAATAAGGGAAAAAAATTCTGTTAGCACATTTGACCTAAATATTCATTGAGATCAGAGGAAAATTGACCTGAGAATGTGTTCTTAAGCCACAATACTATTCTACAACTAGAACTGACAATACTATTCTACAACTGTCCTGAAAAAGAGAGAAAAATGTGATGAGATCCCGTATGCACAATCTTGTATATTCTTGTATCAAAATAATTATTTGCAAAAGAGATGTAAGATCACGATTCAAAGAGATAATCCACATATCCTCATTTGCTCTCTCTTCTAGAGCCTCCACTATATGCTGGAATGCTATTAAAAGTGAACAAAATTAAATGTACAAGAAATTATTTCACCAGGTAAAGTAAATATAAAGATGTCTCCAAACAAAACCGCACTCTTCTATCTGCCTTCCTACAATTAGAAGAAGAATCTCTGCTACAAATCCCTAAAGAGATCATATGAGAACAGGCCTGATTTGGCTACTCAGCATTTTAAATGGCTAGACCTGGAAATGTTTACTAATAGGAACAACTCCATGGACTAAAATCTTTGAAAAGTCAAGTACAGAGTAGTGAGTGATGAGAAAATCTTAAAACTGAGGCTCTCTCATCAGGTACCTCGGCCCAAAGGCAGAATTTATTGCCCTCACATGGGCCCTGCATCTTGAGATATAAAAAAAGGTAATCATTTATACTTACTCTAAATATGACTTTCCAGTAATACATGCATGTGGTGCCATATTAAAAAAAAGAGAAACTAACTACAGAAAAAAACTTAAACATACAAGAAAGATATTATACTTGTTAGATTCTGTAATGTTGCCAAAATAAGTGGCCATAGTACACTGCCCAGGCCACCAAAAGACTGATAGATAAATAGCAGAGAGCAATGATCCAGTTGATCAGGCAGCTACAAATGGCCAGGACCAAAAGGTCAGAAACAAAGGCTCAGGCATTTATTCCAAGTATGTATCTGCCCTTACATTAGCCCTGGTACTCCAAAACAGATATGGAAAGAGCAAAAACAACAAGAATTTCATATTAATACTCAAGACTCAGCAAACAATATAAGACAACTAAAGAAGGCTAGATTTATAATGAACAAGGAATAATAGTTGTCCAGAGCATTTGATAGAAAAAGGTATTGTTCACTTACATCAGGAAACTCATTGTAAAAGAGACAATCTACCATGGGTACAAAAGTTTGTTGTTGGACCACACATACAAAGGCTATCCAAAAGGTTGTCCAAAGTTATTTGTGCTAAAATATAGTTTAGACGAACAAAATAAAACAACAAAAACAAGACCTCCTCCAATAGTCTAAGGAGTTCAAACCCCAAGGAACTAAGCCAGGAGAGGAGTAGCAAATAGACTTTGTGATTATGCCAAGAGCTAGGGAACTATAGACACTTGCTAGTGTTAGTAGACACCTTCACTGAATGGGTCAAGGCCCTTCCTTGTCAAATGGAAAAGGCAATTGAGGTGAGTAAAACTTTACTAAAATACAGCATTCCTTGCTTTAGATGGACAATTTCAATTCAAAGTGACAACAAAGACACTTTCATAGTCAAAGTTAACAAAGAAGTGTCTGGAACTCTTGGAATACAATGGAAATTACATACCTCTTAGAGGCTCTAGTCCACCAGAAAGACTGAAAAAATGAACCATACCTTAAAATAGACAATTACCAAAGTAGGTCCACAACATTTTTCAACCAGTAACACTTGTAAACCCCTAACTGATATTGAGTTACTTTAAAAAAAAGAAAGAAAGAAAGATCAAAAGGGATCCTGGATTTCCAAATAAATGAAAAACCATTCCTAACTTTAAAACCAGCTTCCACATGACCAAAGTGGGAGGCCAGAAACAGACAGCAACTACTAGACCAGACCAGTGTTAATTTTACCTAATTGTTACCTCGTCAAAACACTATTCTACACTCTGTAATTAATCATCCCTACTGCCTTTAACCTCAAAAAAATTACTCGGGAACTGTGATTCCTCCCTTGGAGAAACCAAGGGTTTCTTCTGATCCTTTTCTTTCTGCAAGCCAATTGTTTTTTCCCAGACGGTCTAAACTATTTCCTTTGTTAAAAATGCCCCCTATTTTCCTTTACCATATCCTTTCATTTGTTCTAACCTCAACATATAAAAAGATAATTCCTTGATAAAAAAAATCCCAATGCCTAGCTACCTCAGAAAATTGATCTAAATGTTAGATATGTCATCCAAAACTTTCATCTGCACTTGATCATGTGGACTTCCTTGTTATCCCTGTGACAAATTTCTCTAATTTGTTAAATTTTACAGTGACCTATTATCAAAAGCCCACATGTATAACCTGTTGGGCCAAATTGACTGATAGGAGCGTCAGTTCCTCTTTATCCATTAATATTCCCCACAAAGATACCTATGCTAACATTAAAAAAACAGCAAGAAGACAAAGTGAACTGTGCCCATGTAAACCAGACATTGACTAACAAAGGGAAAGCAATCATCTGTTGACTTAACCACACCTAATTTCCACTTCCTGCTTTCCACCCACCCTCTGGTTGGAGAGAGATACACTGACCCATCCTCAAACTACAGGTCTATACAATTATGTCAAAATTTCATTTTAAAAAATCAAGCATACTTTCAGTGATCACACACTTCCCTAGGAGTTTGTAAGTCAAACTCCTGATGCTATTATTCACTGACCCCTGGTTTGATCATGTCCTAAATAAAATTTCCAAAAATGAGAACTTATGAAGAGGAACCCCAAAAATCCATAATTATTTTTTGAAGGGTGGACCCCTTGGAGTACAGGCTTTCCCTGCTAAACTAAACTAAGTAATTGTTCAAGGAATCCATTGGCATCAATGTTTCAGTTAGCGTTTTGTTATGAGAGGCTGCATTCAGCTTCAGTGAATTTTTTCTTCTTTGGAGATTTTTTCAGCGCTTTGCCCATTTCATGATTTACCAGAGAACCTGCCCATACCACGCTGAGGGTTCAGCAGTTTTTGACCAAAAATGGCATGACCTCCAGTACTATACTCTTTATTCACCCGATTTTGCAACAAGAAACTTTTTGTTTCCCTGGGTGAAAAAATTCCTCAAAGGAAAATATTTTGCTGATGCAGAAGAGCTGAAACAAAAAACAGCAGAAGCACTAAAAGGCATCAAAATTGATGAGTTCAAAAACCGTTTTGAGTAGTGGACAAGACATCTCGATTGTGTGCTGCATCAAATGGAGAGTACTTTGAAGGTGACTGATGTTTAAATATTTAAGAATAAATACACAATTTTTTTTTTTTGAGTTGGAGTCTCACTCTGTCACCCAGACTGGAGTGCAGTGGCCGCTCCCGGCCACCGCAGCCTTGACCTGCTGGGCTCCAGCGATCCTTCTGCCTCAGCCTTCCGAGTAGCCGGAATTACAGGAGCGCGCTTACCACGCCCGGCTGATTTTTTGATTTATTGTAGAGATGAGGTCTCACTGCCCAGGCGGGTCTCGAACCTGCGGGCCCAGGCAAATGCACAATTTTTTATAAATTCTGGGTTTTTTGGGTTCTCGTACATGCTACTAATATGTTTGGTATCCCACATCCCCCCTCAGAACATATATTTGTCTGTGAAACAAGTGGCCAGCTCTGAGCTTATGAATGCCTTGACAGCTGGTACTCAAGAGGTGTCTACTAATTAGGGAACCTAGTCACTCCTTTTTTTGTCTACAACATTAGTGATGTTTGGCATTAGACTAACACCATAAAACTGTTTACATGAACCAAGAGATCTGTGATAGATGTTATCCCAGATAAATATTTACCAGGTGGCCTACCAGATGGTGTAGGATATTTCTTAGACAAATTCTGTTGCCCTGGTAGGGAGTTGCTGCTCATAAATATATGATTAAAAATCTTTCCATCACCTTGAAAAAGCTAGCCATTGAGACCACATTGGCCACAGCGGCTCAGCAGAGAGGACTAGATTCTTTGGCTTAAGAAATACTAGGTAATAAAATTACTCTAGGTTATATACTGGCTAAACAAAGAGGTATTTGTGCTGTGACTAATACATCATGCTGTGTTTACATAAATGCTTCTGCAAAAGTTGAGACCCATCTAAATTAAATTAGACAAAAAGCTACTTGACTCCATCAAGTGTCCCCTAACAAATCTAGATAAGTTTGTAAACCTGTTTTCATAGATTTCATCAGGAATAAGTTCCATTATCTTTAAATTTCATTTTATTATAGAGATGTGAAATAAAAATGAGGATTAACTACATAAGAAGTGTGCATACAGGTGATGTTTGGGCTTCTAACTGGCCCTTGCTCCTACTGGTAGTGGACCAGGTACCCTTTGTGTTGTCACATGCCTCTCTCCTTCCCCTATCAGTGCCCAGTGGCTGCCGATTCCACACTCGTGCTAATGTGACTAGTGTTCCGGGCTTACTTATGAGTGAGAGCATGCAATATTCACTTCTTTGTTTCTGTGATAATTCACTTAGTATGATGATCTCCAGCTCTATCCAAGTTACTGCAAAGTCTATGATTTTGCTTTTCTTTATGGTTTTATAATACTCCATCATATATATGTATCACATTTTCTGTCTCCAATCCACTTTCAGTGGGCAGTGGGGTTGGTTCTATGTTTTTGCTATCGTGAATAGTTTGGCAATAAACATGCATGTCCATGTGTCTTTTTTGAAGAACGATTTATGTTCCTCTGGGTATATTCACCGGAGAGGGACTGCTGGATTGTATTGAAGGTCAATTTTTATTTTATTTTTATTTTCTTGAGTTGGAGTCTCACTCTGTCACCCAGACTGGAGTGCAATGGCCGGGTGGCCGCTCCCGGCCACCACAGCCTCGACCTGCTCGGCTCCGGCGACCCTTCCGCCTCAGCCTTCTGAGTAGCTGCAACTACAGGCGTGTGCTACCATGCCTGGCTAGTTTTTGATTTATTGTAGAGATGAGGTCTCGTCAAGATGCCCAGGCAGGTCTCGAACTTGCAGGCTCAGGCAATCCACTCACCTCGGCCTCCCAAAGTGCTGGGATTACAGGCTGAGCCGCTGAGCCCGGCATGTTCTTTTGACTTATTAATGATAGTCATCCTTACAGAGTTATGTGGTATCTCACTGTAGTTTTGACTTGATTTCTCTGATGATTCGTGATACTGACCATTTCTTCTTGTGTCTGTTGGTTGCTTGTATGCCATCTTTTGAGAAGTGTCTGTTCATGTCCTTTGCTCATTTTTTAAAAGGGGTTGTTTGCATTTTTTCCTTTCACTTCATTTGAATTCCATATAGATTTTGGATGTTAGGCCCTTGTCAGATGCATAATTGGCAAATATATTTTTCTGATTCTGTGGGTTGTCTCTTTTCTCTCTTGATGGTTTCTTTTGCTGTGCAAAGGCTTTTCAGTTTGATAGGGTCCCACTTGTCTGTTTTAACTTTTATGGCATTTGTTTTTGGGAATTTGATCAATAATTCATTGCCTAGCCGGGCTCGGTGGCTCAGCCTGTAATCCCGTGCCTTTGGGAGGCTGAGGTGAATGATGATGTCAATAAAGAATATAATGTAGTAGCCAAAAGTTCAATCTGAGAGACCACCAAGAGCCAATTCCGATGAAAGTTCAAGAGGGTCTTTATTTGCAAGCTCAAACCTGGACCTCTGTTGACAACCGACACAGCGGAGTACATACAGAGGCCCTGACTTCCTTAAGCAGATGCCTTTTATGCTTTTACACAAAGGGAGGAGGAGTTTGGGGGGACTTTCCAGTTGTGTTACCATTTAATTGGGTAGTAACCTCTGGTAGTCAGCTTAATTGTGGAGGATTGGCTAGCCTGACTCGGGCTGACCTTAGTCCACTAGCTAGGGAAGTTGCAGAGACATCTGGAAACTTAGGTAATTACCCCCTGGCACCTGATTGGTTGTTGCTAAGGGGAAAGTGAGATAAGGGAAGGGGTTGAAGCTTGTAACCGGAGCTTTGCAGTTTTTCCCATAACTGAAAATTTAAACAGTTACAGGTTATGTTTTAAGACAGAAAACTAAAAATGGCTGTGCTATTGTCCACAAGCCGATTACATATTTATTGGGTTATAGCATACTCTTAACCTAAGTCTATGGTATACTCTATTACTGTCCTCTCAAGTGGATTGCCTGAGCCCGCGGGTTCGAGACCGGCCTGGGCAGGTGAGACCTCATCTATAGAATAAACCAAAAAATCAGCCGGGCATGGTAGCACGCGCCTGTAATTCCAGCTACTTGGAAGCCTGAAGTGGAAGTATCGCTGGAGCCCAGCAGGTCGAGGCTGCGGTGGCCCGGAGTGGCCACTGCACTCCAGTCTGGGCGACAGAGTGAGATTCCAACTCAAAAAAAAAATAAATAAATAAAATAAAAATAATAATAATAATTTATTGCCTATTCTGATGTGCATGAAGGTGTTTCCTATATTTTCTTCTAGGATTCTAATAGTTTGAGGTTTTACATTTCAGTCTTTGATCCATTTTGAGTTGACTTTTGCATATGGTGTCCTGTTTCATTCTTCTGCTTATGTTCAGTCAGTTTTCTCAGCACCATTAACTAAACATGGTCTCCTTTCCCCGTGGTTGTTATTGGTGGCTTTGTCAAAGATGAGTTGGTTGAGAGTCTGTGTTTTTGCTTCCAGAATCTCTGTCCTATTCCATTGGTCTATGTGCCTATTCCTGTACCAATACCGGATTGTTTTGGTTACTGTAGCCTTGTAATAAAGTTTAAAGTCTGGAAGTGTGATTCCTCCCACTTTGTTATTTTTGCTGAAGATAGTTTTGACTATTCTTCTCTTTTTTGTTTCCATATGAGTTTCTGTATTGTCATTTCCAGGTCTGAGAAAAATGATATTGGTAATTTGTTGGGTATTTTGATGGGAATTGCATTGAATTTGTAGATTGCGTTGGGTAGGATGGACATCTCCAAAATTGTGAAGGGAATTGTTCTTATTTGGTACTCTGCCTGCTTTTTGCTGATATATAGAAATGCAACAGCTTTTTGCGTGTTTATTTTATAAACTGATACTTTACCAAAGTCACTTATCAGTGTGCGGAGGCTTTTGACAGACTCTTTAGTGATTTCAAGATACAGAATCACATTGGCCACAAAGAGGGATGGCTTAACTTCTTCTTTTCCTATTTGGATACCCCTGATTTCTTTCTCTTTTCTGATTGCTCTAGCTAGGACTTCCAGCACTATGTTTATGCCTACATGCTCAAGGGTTTTTATCAAGAAGGGCTGCTGGGTTTTGTTGAATGGATTTTCTGCATCTAATGATATAATCATATGGATCTTGGTTTTATATTTGTAGGGATCTTTTTCTGAGGGTCTACTTAAACTAAAAATTATAATTCTGTGTGTGTTGAGATTTCTCTCCTTTTTGTCAAGGTTTGCAACTGCTATCTGTCTCATATTTTTAAATCAATTCTCCCTGCTCATGAAATAATTATCCAATATACAAAACAGTTGCCTGATCCACCTATTTGAGACCCTTGAATATTTACAACCTGAGACCCTTGAATATTTACACTTAAATACAACCCTTTATCAACAAAAAGTAGCTAGCCCAGTCATGGCCCAACTCCCTCAAGACTGAGAAATAAACCAAAGAAAAGTGGAGTTGGGGAATTTTAAAATTTGGGACTAGCCCTAACTGGGCCTACTTTATTAACAACAAAATGTTCAGTTATTTTGTAGGTAATAGAGCCAAAAGCTCTGACTTCTAATAAAACCCAGAACAAACAATTTCTCCCCTCAGAACCCAAAAGACTAGAACATGACTGAAACCTGAATGCCAGAACTCTTTCAGAAGGGAGGGGTCAGGGCCAGAAGAGTCAGTGCTTCTGTCTCAACACATCTTACCATAAATGGTCAAATGTGAAGCCCTCCAATCAAACCCTGCCAAGTCATCATTTCTAAATCCTTTTCGTTGTCTCTGATCCCTAAATTTGCACCAGATGCCAAATCAGGAGACAGATTTGAGCCCACTTCTGTCTTCTTGTTGACCAGTTTTGCAATAAAACATTTCTTTTCTCAAAAACTGGTGCTGTAGTTACTGGTGTCTATGTGCATCAGACAGCAAGCTCATTTGCTCAGTAACAATACTGCTAGGTTAGTGGTTAACACAGAAAGTTTTGGAGCAAGGCTGCCTGGATTTGAATATCAGTGCTGCTGCTTAAGCTCATCTTAGGCAAGTTATATACCTCAGTTTTACTATCTATAAGTTATGCTAATAAAAGTATTAACCTTATAGGGTTGCTGTGAGGATTAAATAATATGTTAAGTTATAACTGTGAAGTGCATAGTAATCACTCATTCAGGCCTAGCTTTCAGAATGGTCAGCTCTAGTACCGTTCCCACCACTATTACTGGTACCATGACCAGTTACTGTTGAGGCTTATTCTTGTGTTAGAGATTGTCAGACAATTTACATACATTTTCTCAACTAAATAAACCTGTGGGAGCCATTCTATAGATTAGGGAACTATGTTTAGAGGGGTTAAGTAACTTGGCAAACTAGAAAGTGACCATTTTAGCCTAATTCTAAAATATGTACTTTTTACTATTAATAATGAATTTTTCGGCCAGGCTTGGTGACTCGGCCTGTAATCCCAGCGCTTTGGGAAGCCGAGATGAGTGAATTGCCTGAGCCCATGGGCTTGAGACCCACCTGGGCAACTTGGCGAGACTTCATCTCTACAATAAATCAAAAATCAGCCGGGCGTGGTAGCGTGCATCTGTAGTTCTAGCTACTTGGAAGGCTGAGGTGGAAGGATCGCTGGAGCCCAGCAGGTCGAGGCTGCGGTGGCTGGGAGCGGCCACTGCACTCCAGTCTGGGTGACAGAGTGAGACTTCAACTCAAAGTAATAATAATAATAATAATGAACTTTTTCAAAGATTTTCTACTTTGTACTTTTTTTCCCTTTTAAAAAAAATTTTGACTAGAACCTTTTTCTGCAATAATTATTTTCCATTTTACTTTAACTTCCAAAACTAAACCCACATTTAGTATGCTAACTCCAAGTGCCTGAAATTCAAAATATCCTTTATTGTCAGGAACCACTGACTAACTCTGTTAATATTTTTCTGAAATTCTTGAGCACCATTAAAACAAGTAGCTTGCTCAAGCCCAATTCTTTTATCTCTGAATTTCTGGTGGATTTTTTTTCTAAGGGTGGCTTTTCTAAGGGTGGATCCTGTAAAGACCTACCTTTGTTCCTTTTTATGTTCTATTCTTTGGTTATTCTACTTCTTTCTTTTTTTTAATTTTTAAAAAATTTTGAAGATGTGAGGTACAATTCAGGGTTAGGTACATAAGTGATCATCATACAGGTAAAATTTGGACTTCCCTTTGGTCCCCACTTCACCTGGTTTGAGATCAGGTACCCTTATTGATGTTCTGTGCCCTTCCCCTCCCTCCCCTCGCAGTGTCCCCCTACTGTCAATCCCTTTCTTATAGTATTCTGATAAATATTCAGAGTCTGCTTATGAGTGAGTTCATGTGGTACTCAGATCTTTGTTTCTGTGATAGATCACTGAGTATTATAGACTCAGACTCCCCGTCAGCATTGTTCTGTGATAGACAGGTCTTAGGTAAAACTGTCCCTAATGTCTGAGGAAGTTGAGAGGCTTAAAAAAGAGGCTGCGTATCCAGTTTCTCACAAATAAACATTTAATAAGGACTTACAAACAGAAGCTATGTTGGTGTCCTGGGCAGCAGCAAGTCAAGATGGTGGATTCCTGTCATTATTCCCCAGACTCAAGACTAATATACCATATGGAAAGGGTGGTTCAGAAGGGATGAGTAGGATAATTGAAGTCTGATAACATCAAAGTTGTTTGACCCAAGGGCGGGATTTCCAGTAAGTGCCTGCTCTTACACAAGGAACAATAGATAAACTGGAAGTCTTAGAGAACTTCTAGGAACTCGGGTTAATCAGATCCTGGACATGGCAAATAAGTATCCAAGATGAGTGACTCTAGCCTCCAGAAGCATTTAGCGCATCTTAAATGATTCCAGTTTATTATCATGCTGAATCACTTTTGAAATCAGGTTGGTGTTATCATAAGGGAATTATGATATAATTCTGAAGAATTATATCTTCATATAAACATTTCTCTGTAAGTAAATATTTTATCCAATTGAACATATTTTTGTTTTAGCAATTTCTCTTTCTATTGGCTACTAGTTTGCTTCCAACAAAGGGAATCACTTCAGGGAATGTGATTCTTGAAATGGGTATGTATCATATTGTAAATATGTGTACAGTATCCTCCTGCCCTTTATTTTTGTTGGGACTGTCTTGTTGCTGGGATGGTGACAGTGCATATGTTGTGTGTGTGTATCTGTGAGTTCACTTGCAGTTGGGTTTGGGGATGGGGAAGATGAATGTGCTACTCTCTCCTTGTAATAAAGAGAATAAATTCTAAATTTTTTTTTTTTTAAAAAGGAATCACTGGTAACTTTATTAAGAAAAAATTGATAGCACATATATTAAAAAATGACAAATAAGGGAGAATTATTCATTGAAATATTTGACATTTAAAATTTCATTTAAAGAGAATACTTGCTAATTTGAAAACGTAGGTAAA
This sequence comes from Carlito syrichta, assembly GCF_000164805.1. NCBI lineage: Eukaryota > Metazoa > Chordata > Mammalia > Primates > Tarsiidae > Carlito > Carlito syrichta. The sequence goes on along the minus strand of NW_007253860.1, from coordinate 134,943 downwards.
ATGGATAATATTTTAGGTAAATATTGGCTTAAAAATGGCCACTTAGCTCCCACATATAAGTGATAATGTGTGATGTTTAGCTTTATGTTTAAGGTTTTTATCTCAAATGAATTTACATTTTTAAACCAAAATTCTAAACTTTAATTCCCTCAAGGGCTATTTCCTGTGTTCCTTTGTCCTTCTTGTCCTCTCAGGAGCAGATTGTGGTGGATTTCTTTGCTGCTTAGCAGAGGCTAATGCCCACTGAATAGGAGTGAGGAGATTCTCCCAAGAGAATAGCTCTCCTCTGAACCCAGAGATTACTGTGAAGCTCCCTGCTGGAAGATTCTGTCCCTGAACTTGTGAGGTATGTCATGTATAAGAGCAAGTCAATTTTTAAGTTTAAATCAACTATATCCACCCTTATAAATAGCATTGTCAGAGTGCCTCTTCCTATGTGCCTCTTCAACTTTTTCCACAGAGATTTTCTTCATCACCCTCCTATTTTAAGCTACTTAGCAATAGGGTCCACTGTAAAACAGGTGAAAGAAGACCCCGAGAAACTTAGAATAACCTTAGTTCACATTTGGCCTCAGCATAGCTATTTTTGCTTAGACACATGCTTTGAATTTAGCATAGGTTAGACATAGATACATTTCCAGTAGGCAGGTTTTAGGAAGTGTTGAAACATTTCACTGCAGGCCAAGCTGACGGCCTACCCCACCCCCTCAGCAAATCTCTATTAGATGCAAGACAAGGACAGCCCAACCTTTCAATTCATGGTTTAGCATAAGAAACTTTCAGGCCCTTTAGCTGGCTGAAGCCATAGAAATGATAATAAGACCACCTTTTGCTATGGAGCTTGTGAATTGGAAACGTCTGACAGGTCTCTTGCAGGGAAAAAACCCTCCCCTTGTCCCCTCTCATCTAGTCCACTACCCTGGTAGTAATCATGTGACTAACCCACCTATCTGCCTGCTGTCCATCACCTGACATCAGTACCTGCGCTAGCCTGCCCCCTTTGTGACTATGTTGAACAGACCATCACCCAATCACCTTAATGACCTTCCCCCATCAAAGGGAAAGATTAAAAGGACTCAACTCCGAGCATCCCATGGCCAGTTTTGCTAAGCTATGGTGTGGCCATGTGCTTTTTGAGCTATGACCAGGCCATGTTTCATGGCTTTGGCCCCCTTCCCTAACCTGGGGAGGTGAATCTCCTCTTTCTCTCTCTCTCTCTAACTTAGTTTTTAGATAAACTATATTTTCTAATCTAACTTCTGTGCAATTCTTTGCATCTTTTATGAGGCACTGGATTGCACACCAGTCACCCACACCCCCAGCAAGCCTGACCTAACATTCTGGAGGCTGGGAGTGTGCCCTAACAATAGGGAAGAGTGATGAGATCTGAGACAAGAAATAATTAAGAAAATAAGTAATTTGAGCATAAGTCGAGGATGATGAGGCACAAAATCAGAGTCAATTTTATAAGGGTATATTTGAATATTTCATTTTATTGAGTAAATATACACTGAACATCTGTGTATAACAGACATAGTACTAGACTGGGATTTAAGCACAAATAATAAAAGAAAAATTTGTGCTCCCATGGGGCTTATCATTTTATAGCCAATACATCATGTCCAGCTACATACTGGAGTTATAAAGGTAAAAGTATGTACAATCCAGTCCCTCAAAGATCATACTTGCTCTGAGGAATCAGACATGACCAAAAAAGCCATAATACAGCAACAGCAATTGATGTTTCTTTAAATTATTATGGGTACATAAAGAAAGGAACTGCCATATTTCTCTGGAAATGGGGAGGGCTTCACAGAGGTGGTATGGTTTTTAAGTAAGATTGGAGGAAAAGGAATACTTTTCTGGTAGATTAGGCAGAGGGCCTAGCCTATGCAAAATCTAAAAGAACATGATGTTTTTGGAGTTTAGAAAGAATTTAGCAGAGTAGGAGAGTACAGTTGAGATGGGACAAGAATGACTGAAGAAGGGGGTACATTTCCAGAGAGGATGAGTATGTGTTATCTCTCTCATTGCCTCCCTGAAAGGCATTTCTGCCCATCCCTTTCCCAGTGTCCAGGCCAATTCCATTGGTTAATAAAATGGATTACATTAGTAGGTTTACTAATATTGAGCTATCCTTACATTCCTGAAGCAAACTTTAATTTTTTATGGTATATTATTTTCTAATGTAGTTGATTGATTTTTCTTTCTTAATAAGATTTTATATCAATATTAATAGGTGAAGTTAGTCTGTAGATTTTTTAAAGTGCAGGTTTGCTAAATTTTGGTATAAATGTTAAACATACATCATGAAAATACTTTGGATATTTTCCCTACTTTTCTATTCTTTGGAACGTTATAAGTATTCCGAGAGCCTCTTATCTTTAAAATCTTGTTAAAATCCCTGTGAGACATTATAGGTACTGATGCTTTTATGTGAGGAAATTCTATCAGAAATTTCTTCATTTCTCTTGTAGTCATTGTTTTGTTTAGGCTTTCTAACCACATTAGGGTCAGATTTTTTAAAATTTCATCTTCCTAAAATACGAGCCATTTCATTTAGGCTTTTAGGTTATTTGCAGAGAATTGTACAAAATACTGTTTTTAAACATGTGGTTTAAGTGATAGTTATTTTCCCTTGTGATTTCTTACTTAGTATATGTTTTCTGTCTTTTAGTTGTCAAGTGGTTTTCTATTTTCATCAATTAGCTAATTTATTTATTTCTTAGTTCCACCATTAAAAAATTTTCTACCTTATTAACTTCCACTTTTATGTTCATCAATTCCCACTTTCTGCTTTTATCCTGTTAAGGATAGAAATCTGAAATGAATCTTCTGGGCTAGAATCAATCTGTGTTCGCAGAGGTGGTTAGTGCTTCTTTTGTAGGCTTCAGAGTAGCGTTAATTTCTTGGCCTTTTCTTGCTTCTAGATGCCACCTGTACTTCTTGCCTCAGGGCTCCTTCTTCTATATGCAGAGTGTAACCCTTCAGAATCTGTGTCCATTGTTACAACTTCTTCTGACTCAAATCCTCTTGCTTCCTTCTTATGAGGTCTCCCAATGATATTGGGTGCACTCAGATACACACTACAACCTCCTCATTTCAAGAACCTTGATTTAATCAGTATTTGCAAAGTCTTTTTGGCCATGTAAGATAACATATTAACAGTTTCTAGGGATTAAGATCTGAACATTTTGAGGGATTATTATTCAGCCAACCGCAACATAAGAATTCCCAAATAATTGCAACAATACTTTTGGGAGAGAAATATGCATAGAGCTGAGGCCATATCTTAGCTAGGGAGGCAAAAACTGATGGAAGCCTGGCTTACTCATCTGCTCAGTGAATAGTTATAAAACATCTACTTTATTCAATGCCTAGAATAAAGTTGGAGATACAAAAACTTTGGACATGATCCCTGAACTCACTGAGCATATTTTATATTAATCTTATTAATTTAAAAACTGCACTAACAAGTTCAATAATGAAATATATTACGTTCTATGATTGTAGAAGCCTTGGGTGCTATGGGGCATTTACCACAGGGACTTAGGTATGGTTTCTTAGAGTATGTGGCTTAAACATAAAGGATTAACTAGTTGGCTGTAGAGGTAAATAGGAAGAGAAAGACTATTGAATAACATGAGTGAACAGCATGAGTGAAGACTCAGAAGCAAGTTCGAAGGTACATATGCAACTTTGGGAGAATTGAGAGAGAACAGATACAATTGGGGCATAAATGAGCACGTAGTTGATAAAAGTGGGTGAATTTTACAAAACTGGATTGGTATGCAAGGGCCAGATCCTAGAGGGTCTTAAGAATTTTTTTTTTTTTTTTGAGTTGGAGTCTCACTCTGTCACGCAGACTGGAATGCAGTGGCCACTCCCGGCTACCGCAGCCTCAACCTGCTGGGCTCTGGCAGTCCTTCTGCCTCAGCCTTCCAAGTAGCTGGAACTACAGGCGCCTGCTACCTTGCCTGGCTAATTTTTTAAAAATTTATTATGAAGATGAGGTCTTGCCAAGTCGCCCAGATGAGTCTCGAACCTGCGGGCTCAGGCAATTCACTCACCTCAGCTTCCCAAAGCGCGGGATTACAGGCTGAGCCACTGAGCCCGGCTGGTTTTAAGAATTTGTAAATTGAGAGATGTTGGTTAAAAAGAACTTGCAGATTAACATTTAGATATAAAGACATTTGGTCATAAGGCTAAAATCAACAGAAAGCTACTTAACTCTTTTAAAATAATGGACTGAGTTAGAGCAGGAAGTAAGACATCAGATGGGTAGACATTTGGAAGGTGTTAGAGTAATTCAAGTGAGTGATTGCAGTACTGCAATATTGAGTATTAGCAGTATTTACCTGAGGCAGTACTGGTTGGGATAGAAAATGAAGGTGAATTACTGAGGCTTTAATAAATAGAAATTTTGAAGATGTGGTTATGGACCAGATGTGGAAGATCTGCATCACAGAGGAGATGAAGATATTCATGGAACTCTAGCTAGAGCAATTGAGTGAACAATTGTGCTATTTAAGGATACAGGTGGCACAGGAGAGGTAAATTACAATGTGTGTTAGAGTGGGTTGCTGTCTCACGCAGCTGAAGAGCCAAAATTGGGACTAGGATGAGGAAAGGCATCATGATGAATGTGATTGGAGTTTGAAAAGGGGATAGCCTGTCTGAAGAGCAGTAAAGCCGAAAGGGCAGAAATAGAAAATGATTTCATCTAAACTGGTCATAGAGTTGAGAAAATTTTCTTGACTTCTGTATCCACTATTACAGCACAAGGAGATAAGAAAAATATCACCTGATCTGTGATGTCTGATACATAGATGCTCTTTGGGCCAATCTCCACATATTTTTTCATGCTGAAGATGCTGCAAAGGAGGAGAGGTTCTTTTTCTGGATGGGGTGGAGCCTCCCAAAGGTGGAGACTCCTCCTTTTGAGACCACTATTGTGCAGTGCTATGGCGTAATCATTGACACAGAGATGTCTAAAAGGGCTTTGCAGATTTTGGAGTCTAGGACAACTTCTATTTTTGCCAAAAAGAATATTGTTTGCAACAGGGATATGTCTCTTAGTAGCAAGGTCAGTGTTAACAAAACAATGGATCAGCGCTAATCCCATGCCTGATTCTTGCAAATGCCAATATGCAAATCATGGCACATATTCTGAGAAACCCTTTCCAGTCTCTGCAGTCAGGTGTCTTGAAGTCTGGGTGACTTCAGCTTCCTTGGAGCCTATGAGGTGAGGGAACAGAAAATAGAAACTGACCTGAGGAGAGAGCCTAATGCTGCAGTGTCTAGGAAAGAATTTGGCTATGGCCAGCAACCTCAGAATGAGAATTTTCCAAATGTTTCTAAAACTTATCTGCTTCCAGGAGACAAAAGAACACACAAGGGAGGGATGTCCAGCTATGGCAGAATGAAGAGGTCAGAAAATCTTTTTTTGTAAAACACAAGCACTTCTAATCAAAAGACAGACTTTTTTTTCCCTTTTCTTTTGAGAGTGCAAATCTAGGTCAGGTGCAGTTCTTCATGCCTGTCATCCCAGGACTTTGAGAGACTGAGACGGGAGGATCAATTGAGGCCAGGAGTTGGAGACCAGCCTGGGCAACATAGCATGACCTTGTCTCTACAAAAAATAACAAAATTAATTTTGTGTGACGGCATGCATCTAGAGTTTCAGGTACTCGGTAGGCTGAAGTGGAAGGATCACCCGAGCCCAGAAGGTCAAGACTGTGGTGAGCTGTGATTGTGCCATTGCACTTCAACCTGGGTGACAGAGTGAGACTATGACTTAAAAAAAAAAAAAAAAAGCTGGGCTTGGTGGCTCAGTTTGTAATCCTGCGCCTTGGGAGGCTGAGATGAGTGAATTGCCTGAGCCCGTGGGTTCGAGACCCGCCTGGGCAACTTGGTGAGACCTCATTTCTACAATAAATCAAAAAATTAGCCGGGAGTGGTAGCGCATGCCTGTAATTCCAGCTACTTGGAAGGTTGAGGCAGAAGGATTGCTGGAGCCTAGCAGGTCGAGGCTGCGGTGGCCGGGAGCAGCCACTGCAACTCCAGTCTGGCGACAGAGTGAGACTCCAACTCAAAAAAAAAAAAAAAATTGTGCAAATCTATTTGTTTCTGTACCCAGAGTAAATCACACATGTTTTTATGCTAATTTGAATGTAAATTTTATGCAAATACTTGTTTAATACACATTTCAGCATAAGCCAAAATTATTATAATTTTAATTAGTTTAAAAACAAATTTTATATTGTCCTGCTATATAAGCTATCTTAATTGAAAGTTATCTCATTTCTTATTTATTTAAAATTGCCAAATAAAAATGTATATATTTATGATGTACAACAACATGTGCAATGATTAAATCAAGCCAATTAACATACACATCACCTCACATGCTTATTGGGTTTTGTGTGTGTGTGTGTGTGTGTGTGTGTGTGTGTGTGTGTGTGTGTGTGTGAATATTTAAAATCTATGTTCTTAGCAATTTTCAGTACTATAATATATTATTAACTATAGCCACTATGCTGTACAATAGATCTCTAGAACTGGTTCTTTCTGTCCTGCAAAACTTTGTACTCCTTTGTTACAGACTGAAAAAAGGCTATTTTATTTCTTTTAAAATAGACATTTAGAAAAGACTTAGAAACTTGTGTTAAGCTGAGTTCGGCTAAACGTATAAGCTGTTTGAATTTAAAAGCGAACATTTTTCCCTGTCCCCCTTCACTGTCCTTGGATCTAGTAACTGTTGTTGGTACTGCAGGGAACACTACCATGTTCATTGCGTGTGTCTCCTGAGAAGCAGGAAACACACAAAAAGACTTCATGTCCCTGGAAAAGCCTCTACCGGACCTAGGTAAGAAATGTACTCTGCTGAAACTCCCTAGATGTACAAACCCAGAAACGTGACTGTTCCCTTAGTCTCTAAATTATAACTGCTTTCTTTCATGCCTTTGTATTAATTTTATGTATAATGTTTAATAAGTCTTGTGAACCAGAACTCCCAGAATAAAAAAACAAACCAAAAAAACCAAATGGTAATCAGCTGGTAAGTACACAGCCCCAAATTGTTCAAGGTAATTATAATTCAGAAGAATGGCAGGATTAATATAATCTGAGCACTGGCTTTTGACAGTAATTGGGTTCTAAACACCGACTTAGAAAGAAACTGAGTAATGGTCCTAAGACATGTCATTATTAATAGTGGGAAAAAAATAAGAAACTATATGTTTTATTGTAAATACTGTATGGAAACTCTACTTAAACAAACAGGTTTTTGGTGAATGCACAGGCTGTTTCCTGATCACATGGTTTCAGAATAAAACTCCTTCCTTCTCCCACCTCTCTGTCTCTCATATTTGATTGACTGAGAGGGAAGGAGCCGAATGCTGGATCGGGCATAACATTTTGACAAACATTTTTGTATTCCCTATACCTCCTCTCCTCTTCCCAAACTCAACCACATCCCCTAGTAACCACTAGACCTACTCTCTGTTTCTATGGGTTTAACCTTCTTAGATTCAGAAACAGCAGTATTTGTCTTTCTGTTTCTATATTATTTCACTTAGCATAATGTCTTTGGTTCCAAACATATTGTTACAAATAACTGGATTTTCATATTTTTTAAGACTGAGTAGTATTCCATTACATATACATAATGTACATATTAACATACATATATGCAATATATATCTCACATGTTTTAGATCTCATTCATTCGTTGATATAAACAGGTTGATTTTATATCTTGGCTACTGTGAATTATGTTACAATAACAAGAGAGTGTAGATGTTTATTTGACATACAGATTTCATATTCTTTGAATATTTACTCAGAAGCAAAATTACTAGATTATATGGTAATTCTATTTTTACTTTTCTGAGGAACTTCCATGCTCTTTTCCATAATGGTTGTACTAATCTACATTCCCACCAACAGTGTACAAGTGTTCCCTTTTCTCCATGTCCTTATAGATACTTGTTATCCTTTGTCTTTTTAGTAATAGCCATTCTCAAAGTTGTGAGGTGAATTCTCATTGCAGTTTTTATTTACATTTTCCTGATGATTACTGATGATAAACATGTCTCCATTCATTTGCATTCTCTTGAGAAATGTCTATTCAAGACCTTTGATCATTTGTTACTTAGGCTGTTTTCTTGCTAATGGACTGCTTGAGTTTCTTCTGTATTTAGGATATTGACCCTTTTTCAGACATATGATTTGTAAATATTTTTTCCATTTAGTAGCTTATTTCTTTGCTCTGTTGCTTGTTTCCTTTGCTGTGAAGAAGCTTTTTTGTTTGGTATAATCCCACTTGTCTATTTTTCCTTTTGTTGCCTGTGCTTTTGAAGTCATATCTAAAAATTCTTTGCCAAGACCAATATCAAGAAACTTCTTGTGCTATGTTTTTCCTTAGTACTTTTACAGTTTCATCTCTTATATTTAAGTTTCTAATATATTTTGAGTTCATTTTATGTTATAAAATAGAAAAAGCAAGATCCAAGTATTTTCTGAGTATGTAAAAATTATTTTAGATTTAAACACACAAACATATTAAAATGAATGTATAGAAAAAAGATACATCATGCAAATAGTAACCATGAGAGCTAGAGTGGCTGTATTTATTTATTTATTTATTTTCGAGTTGGAGTCTCACTCTATCACCCAGACTGGAGTGCAGTGGCATGCTCCTGGCCACCACAGCCTCCACCTGCTGGGCTTTGGTGATCCTTCTGCCTCAGCCTTCCAAGTAGCTTGAACTACAGGCGTGTGCTACCAGGCCCAGCTAATTTTTGATTTATTGTAGAGATGAGGTCTTGCCAAGTTGCCCAGGTGGGTCTTGAATCCGCGGACTCAGGCAATCCACTCACCTTAGCCTCTCAAAGTACTAGGATTACAGGTTGAGCCACCGAGCCTGGCTGAGTGGCTGTATTTATATAACAAGAATATACTTTAAGGCAAAAAACATCATTAAAGAAAAATAGAGAAATATCATAATGATTAGTTTCAAATTATTTGTATATAAATGCTATAAAACAATATATAACATATGTATATATTATACAATTATTATGATTATATAAGTTTATATAATATATGTATATATATGAATGTAATATATATTCCTTATATATGTATGTGTGTGTGTTTTATATTTACTCACATATGCATTTAGCCTTTCAGGTGCTTTTCATTTCTTACTCTGGATTTGACTTACTATTATTGTTATTTTATTTCAGCCTGAATTATTTTAATATTTTTTGTAAGATAGGCCTGATAACCTGAGATAGTCTGAGAATGCCTTCATTTCAATGGAAGCTTTGCTGGTTATAGAATTCTTGGTAGCATTTTTTTTTCTTTCAGCACCTTTCCACGCTCTTCTGACCTCCATTGTTTCTGATGAAAAGTCAAGGTTCAATCACATTGCTCTGTTCTTCTCTTATATATGATGAGTTATTTTTCTCTTGTTGAGAAAATATATTGACTTCAATATATTCTTTGTATATTTTGACTTTCTGAGGTTTTACTATAATGTGCTTAGCTATAGATATCTTTGTGTTTACTGTACTTAAAAGGTGTCAAGTTGCTAAGTTTTTTGAGTAATTTTTTAATGAAATCTGAGAAGTTATGACCGTTTTCTTTTCCTTTCACTCTGTCTCACTTCTCTCTTTCTGATACCCCAATTTTGCATATGTTGGAACGTTCCACGATCCTACTTATATCTCAGTTTAGCTACTTTTTGTGTAGAAACCGTTGCCTGTGCAGCTCTGGAGTAACTCCTGAAATTTGACAACAGAGCTTCAAAATACATAAAGCAAAAATTGCAAAAATGAAAGAAAAAATAAACATATTAAGATTAAGTATGATGATTTTGATACTCCAGTCTCAATAACTTATTACATAAACTAGACAGAATGCTAACTTGTATAGAAAAGACTTGGAAAATGCTACCAATCTATATTACTTAGTTAATGATTTTAGAACATTCCACTCAACAGCGGCAGAATATGCATTCTTTTCAAGTGCTCATAGAACATTCTCCAATGTAGAGTATATATCATAAAACAATTTTAATATATATAAAAAGACTGAAGAAATTCAAAGTTTTTTTTTCTTATTACAGTGGACTTTAGTTAGAAATATACAGGAGAAAGTATTTGGGAAATTCACAAATATTTGGAAATTAAATATTATGCTTTTAAATAACTCAGACTTCAGAAGAACTCTCAAGGGAAATTATATGTTTAATTAAGTAAAAAACAGCATATCAAAACACATGAAATTCAGTTGTGGTTAAAGATAAATTTATAGTTTTCAATTACTGCCTTAGAAAGGCAACAACAATAAAGGTCTCCATCATAATATAGATTTCTATCTTTTAAAAAACCAGAAAAATAAGAGAAAAGTCAACCAAAAGTAAACATAAGGAAAAAAGAATAAAGATAAAATTGGAAATCAATCATATAGCGAATAGAAAAACAGTAGAGAAAATCAATGGAACTAAAAGTTTGTTATTTGAACATTGTAGAATTGATAAGCCTTTAGTCAGACTGATCAAAATAAAAAGTGAGAAGAGACAAATTACCAAAGTAGGGAAATAAAAGATAGACTATCGGAACTAACCCTACAGAAATATCTGGAAATATTGTGAATAACACTATTTGAACGAATTTGACATCCTAGATGAAATAGACATATTCCTAGAAAGATACAACTTATCCCTAGTGACTCAAGAAAAGAATAAAATAGACTATTTGAATAGACATTATAGGTAAAGAAAATGAATTACTAAATAACACCTTATAGAGCAGATATCAGTAAGATTTTCTGTAAGGGGCTAAACAGTAAATATTTTAGGCTTTGTGAGCTATATGCAGCTTCCATCAGTTGATTTTTCTCTTTTCCTCCTCATCTTCTTTCTTCTCCATCTCTTTCTCAGTTTTCTTTTTCTCCTCCTTGTTCTTCTAACCCTTAAAAAATATAAAATTCATTCTCAGTTTATGAGCAATACAAATAGGGGCCATGGGTTGGATTTGGCATGTGAGCCATCGTCTGTCGTGACATGTCATAGGAAGAAAAAAAATCTCAGGACCAGCTGTCTTCACTGGTGAATTCTATCAAATATTTAAATAATAATCAATACAACTTTTATACAAACACTTTCACAAAATAGAGAATGAGGTATTATTTTCCAATTAATTCTATCAGGTCAGAATAACTCTAATACTAAATACGAAGGAATCATAAGAAAATTACAGACTAATATGATTATGGTCTCTATACAATATTAGCAAACCTAATTCAGCAACATATAAAAACTGTTTTGAATTAACTTTTTTATATGGTGTGAGGTAATAATCTAAGGTCATTGTTATTAATATTTTTGCATGGGGTTATCCCTGTACCATTTGCTGAAAATAATATTCTTTCTTCATTGAATTGACTTTGTACCTTTCCCATAAATGAATTATTTATGAGATAATGAATGAATTTCTAGACTTTTTCTTCTTATATACCATGTTCATATACCATGGCCAAGTGATATTTATCCTACCAATGCAAAATCAGCTTATCATTCTAAATCAAGTAGTATTATGCCATGCTAATAGAATAAAGTACATATCACATTATCATCTCAATAGATTCAATAAAAGAAATTTGATTTTAAAAATCACAGCACTCATCAATGGTAAAATCTCTTAATAAGTGATTAACAGACAACTTTCTCAGCCTGATTAAGGGCATGAAAATGTCTACCTTAACCATGAAAGTGTATAAAAACTAGACTTTACCTTTAATATTGGTAGCTAGGTAACAATGTCTAATCTTGCCACTTTTATTCAACATTGCACTCTCAAAACAGTAGCCAGTTAAATCAGATAAGAAGTGGAAGTAAAAGGCATCCAGTTTGAAAAGGAAGAAGTAAAACTTTTTTCTGAGTAGGAGTCTCAATCTGCTAGACTCAGTGACCTCAACCTGCTAGACTCAGGTGATCCTTCCGCCTCAGCCTTTCAAGCAGCTGGAACCACAGGCATGGGCCACCACACTGGTTAATTTTTTTTATTTATTATTGTAGAGATGAGGTCTCAACAAGTTTCCCAGACTAGTCTCGAAATCCTGACCTCAGGCAATTCTCTCGCCTCCACCTCCCAAAATGCTGGGATTATAGGCATGAGTCACTGCACCCAGCCAAGAAGTAAAACTTTAAAAATCTCAGCATAATCATATATGTTTTTAAAAAATCTAAGCCGGACTCGGTGGCTCAGCCTGTAATCCCGCGCCTTGGGAGGCTGAGGTGAGTGGATTGCCTGAGCCCGCGGGTTCGAGACCCGCCTGGGCAACTTGGTGAGACCGCATCTCCACAATGAATCAAAAAATTAGCCGGGTGTGATAGTGCGTGCCTGTAGTTCCAGCTACTTGGAAGACTCAGGTGGAAGGATCGCCAGAGCCCAGCAGGTCGAGGATGCGGTGGCCGGTAGTGGCCACTGTACTCCAGTCTGGGTGACAGTGAGACTCCAACTAAAAAAAAAAAAAACTATGAAAAAACTCCTAAAATTAATAAACATGCTTAGCATGATTTCTGGATACAATATCTATGTAAAAATCAAATATGCTCTATATACTAGTAATAATCCACAAATGAAATTAGGAAAATATATTTTTTTAATTGCATCATAAAACAGTACTTTACAATATATTAAACAGAAAAAGCAAGACTTATACATGGAAAAATATAAAATGTTGACATAAGTTAAAGAAAATCTAAAAAAAGAGAAAAGCACTCCATGACCATATAGAATCAGGATTGTCAAGGGATGAATTATTCTGAAATTTATCAATTAATATATTGTTGTCCTTATTAAAATTCCAGCGGGACCTTGTATAGAGATTGACAAGATGATCCTGAACTTATATGGGAATGCAAAGAATTTACATAGTTAAACCAATTTTGAAAAAGAAAGGTACAGTTAGAGGACTTATGTTAGCCAATTTTAAAACATAGTATAAAGCTTCAATCATAAAGAGAATGTGGGCTTTTTTGTGGGGGGGGGACCAGAGTCTTACTCTGTCTCTCAGGTTCAAGTGCAGAGGCATGCTCATGGCAACCACAGCCTTGACCTACTGGACTCAGCCAATCCTGATTCAGCCTTCCAAGTAGCTGGAACCACAGGCATGCACCTCCATGTCTGGCTAATTTTTTGATTTTTATTGTAGAGATGAGATCTTGCCATGTTGCTTAGGTTGGTCTTGAACCCGTGAGCTCAGGCAATTCTCTCATCTCCGCCTCAAAAGTGCTGGGATTGCCGGGCTCGGTGGCTCAGCCTATAATCCCAGCACTTTGGGAGGCTGAGGCGAGTGGATTGTCTGAGCCCGCGGGTTCGAGACCCGCCTGGGCAAGTTGGCGAGACCTCGTCTCTACAATAAAACAAAAAAAAAATGCCGGCATGGTAGCGTGCGCCTGTAGTTCCGGCTACTTGGGAAGCGGAAGGATCACCTGAGCCCAGCAGGTTGAGGCTGTGGTGGCCGGGAGCGGTCACTGCACTCCAGTCTGGGTGATGGAGTGAGACTCCAACTCAAAAGAAAACAAAAAAAAAAGTTCTGGGATTACAGACGTGAGCCTTTGTGCCCAGCGAGAATGTGGTATTAACACAGGATAAAGAGATAAATTAAACCGGGCTCGGTGGCTCAGCCTGTAATCTCGGGCTTTGGGAGGCCAAGGTGAGTGGATTACCTGAGCCCACGGGTTCGAGACCCGCCTGGGCAACTTGGCGAGACCTCGTCTCTACAATATATTAAAAAATTAGCCGGGCGTGGTAGCGCGCGCCTGTAGTTCCAGCTACTTGGAAGACTGAGGTGGAAGGATTGTCGGAGCCCAGCAGGTCGAGGCTGCGGTGTGCTGCACTCCAGTCTGAGCGACAGAGTGAGACTCCAACTCAAAAAAAAAAAAAAAAAAAGAGATAAATTAAGAGAACAGAGGGCAAAGTCTAGAAATTCATTTATTATCTCATAAATAATTCATTTATGGTTAAGGTGCAAAGTCAATTCAATGAGGAAAGAATTTTTTTTTTAACAAATGGTACAGGGATAACCCCATGCCAAAATATTAATAATAATGACCTTAGGTTACCTCACACCATACATAAAAATTACCTCAAAGCAGACCACCCAAATAAGTATGAGTTAAAAGTATAAAACTTTTAGAAGAAAAAGTAAAAAAAAAAGTTTTATAACTTCAGTTTAGGTAAATATTTTTTTAGATGTAATATGAAAAGCATGATTCATAAAAGAGAAAATGAAAAATTGAACTCCATCAAAACTTTAAAATGTTTGCTTTTCAAAGACAACTATTAAAAAAGTGATAGGACAAATCACAGACCAGAAGAAAATATTTGAAGATCATATCTGGTACGAGACTCTGACAACAAAATAAATAAGAAGACAAACAACACAATTAACATAGGTAAAGAGATTGAATAGATATTTTATCAGGGATATATAAGAATGGCTAATAAACAAAAAGATGTTCAACACTATTACTTATTAGGGCAATAACAAAAAACACAGTGTGATGACACTACACATTTGCCTATTGGCTATAATAAAAAAATGCTAACTGTTGGAGAGAATGTAAAAAATCTGAAACCCTCATTCATTGATAGTGAGAATATAAAATAAAATAGTCACTTTGGAAAAATTTGTAATTTTTTTGTTTTTGTTTTTAATTTATCATATGCTTGCCCTATGATACAACAATTCCACTCTGAGATATCTATCACAGAAAAAAAATCCATAACTTCACAAAGACCTATATATAAACGTTGCATTATTGATAATAGCTTAAAAACTGGAGAAATTCAAATGGTTTAACAGTTGGTGAATGAAAAAACAAAATGTGCTACATCCATACAATGGAATAATTTTCACCAATGAAAATGTAACAAATAGCTGAAATATGCTACAACATACGTGAGCTTCCAAAATATTAGAAAAGAGAAAGAAACTGGACAAAAAGACTTAATATTGTAATATTTGGGCTTGGTGGCTCAGCCTGTAATCCCGTGTCTTTGGGAGGCTGAGGTGAGTGGATTGCCTGAGCCCATGGGTTCGAGACCTGCCTGGGCAACTTGACGAGACCTTATCTCTACAATAAATCAGAATGAGCCAGGCGTGGTAGCGCATGCCTGTAGTTCCAACTACTTGGAAGGCTGAGGCGGAAGGATCACCGGAGCCCAGCAGGTCGGGGCTGTGGTGGCCGGGAGCGGCCACTGCACTCCAGTCTGGGTGACAGAGTGAGACTCCAACTCAAAAAAAAAAAGTTAATATTCTATTTACATGAATTTTTCAGAAAAGTCTGATCTATAGAGAAAAAGAGTGGATAGGTTGCTGCCTAGGGTGAGGGCAAGGCCACTTTAGAAGAATGAGTGCTAAAGGGGAGGAGAGATCTCTTGGGAGCAATGAAATGTTTAAAAATGATTGTGATGATGGTTGCACAACTCACTACGTGTACTATAATAATTGAACTCTACCTTACAAAGATGAATTTTATAGCGTGTAAATTATACTTCAATAAAACTATAAAAATGAGTAATAACTGTTTTAAAAAAATTATTATTATTATTATTTAAAGACGTGAGATACAATTCAGGGTTAGGTATACAAATGGTCATTATGCAGGTACCCTTAGCTGCTGTTTTTATTTAAAAAAATCTAGATTTTGGTTTGG
This sequence comes from Carlito syrichta, assembly GCF_000164805.1. Lineage (NCBI taxonomy): Eukaryota > Metazoa > Chordata > Mammalia > Primates > Tarsiidae > Carlito > Carlito syrichta. The sequence continues at coordinate 119,207 of NW_007253860.1, read as the reverse complement.
TTATATATAAATGATAACTCTTAATATAAACATGTCACTTATTGATTTACTCTGAATCTCATAATTCACTTGGCATCTTTCCAGGAAGAGTTCATCATTATCTGTACCAGGGTCAAAGCTAGATCTTTCTCCCATCAGAGGATGGAGAGGATTTTACTGCATCAGCATCCAGCATCACATCCAACAATAGCTAGCAGTGGTGACATCCATCCATGCTCAAAGACTGTTTTTCTGGGTCTCATTTAGACCATGTGAACATTCTTTTTTTTTTTTTTTTTTTTTTTTTTTT